>NC_138243.1:35000-45000 GCF_964197995.2 Scardinius erythrophthalmus | reverse complement strand
TCAGTGATGAAGCCGAGTTGGGGCTCCAAACTCTGGGCACAAGGGGGTCCCCTGGGGGTCCCCCCACGCCCAGAGTATGGAGCCCCAACTCGGCTTACTTGTCGAGTTACGTCCGGTCAAAGTTGAAACTTCAAGCGGGTATATCTCTGGAACCGATCCGAGTTGGGGCTCCATACTCTGGTCGCTGGGGGGTCTCCTCGAGCACCCCCCACGCCCAGAGTATGGAGCCCCAACTCGGCTTACTTTTCGAGTTACGTCCGGTCAAAGTTGAAACTTCAAGCGGGTATATCTCTGGAACCGATCCGAGTTGGGGCTCCATACACCAGGGGTGGGGGGGGCCCTACGGTGCTCCCCCCACGCCCGGAGTATGGAGCCCCAACTCGGCTTACTCTCGGAGATACGCCCGGTCAAAGCTGGACAGGAAGTGACCGTATCTCGGCCGCCGAGCCGAGTTGGGGCTCCGTACACCAGGGGTGGGGGGGGCCCTACGGTGCTCCCCCCACGCCCGGAGTATGGAGCCCCAACTCGGCTTACTCTCGGAGATACGCCCGGTCAAAGCTGGACAGGAAGTGGCCGTATCTCGGGACCGGAAGGTCCCCGGAGCTCGGGACGGCGGGAGGAGTAGGGTGCCCTCGGGGCCCCCCAGCACCCGCCGTCTCGAGCCGCTGGGACCTTCGGTTCCCGAGATAGGCCCGGTTACGCGCAAGGGACTTTTGGACAAAACGGCCCGTATCTCGGGAAGGGGAGGTCCCAGCGCCTCGCCCTTTCGGGTGTCGGGGGGTCCCTCGGGCATCTCTCGGACCCCGCCTCCCCGAGCCCCTGGGGCCTTTCCTTCCGACGCGCGCGCCGTCCTGTCGGGCCCCGTTTCTCCGGGACCCGGGGGCCCCGGAGCTCGGGGTCGGGCTCCTTGGAAGGGGCCCGCCGAGACCCTACTCTGACCCGAGTTTGGCGTCGATAGGACCCACCTTCCCCGAGTCACGGCCGTTCAAAGTCCGGGCCCCTTCTCTGCTCCCGAGTCCAAAACCCGCAGTGGGTCGGGCCCCAGGGGCTCTGGTGGCACGCCGAGGAAGGTTCGTCGTTCTGGGGACACGGTCAGGGAGCGGGCGGGACTAACCGGGACTCTCTTAAGGTAGCGGCTGAGCGGAGAACTGAGCGAATGAGGGAAAACTTCGCGAACATCTCGAAAAGCGCCCTGCGAAAAAATCTCAAACCCGGGTCGATCGTAGGTCTCGAGGGGACCTATCCAACGGGCCCACCCCCGTCCCCGAGGGCCCCGGGGTCGGGGAGCTACGGCCGGTCAAAGGCGCAGCTTTTTCGGCTCGTATCTCGGGAGCCCCTCGCTCAATCTTCCCCAAACCACCAGCCGATCGTAGGGCTGCACGGGGCCTTTCGAATGAGCCCACCCACGAGCTGAAACTCGCCGTGGCCCCGGAGATATAACCGTTCAAAGTCGGGGGGCCCCCCGCGAGCGGCGATCCGGCAGGGGGCGTCCCCGGGGCCCGCCACTCTCCCCTTCGAGCAAGGGCCCCCCTGGGACCACCTCACCCGAATTTGAGCTCTCTGGGTCTTCGCGTCGCCGAGATACGGGCGTTTTTCCTCCCATTGGCCGTGATGTCATCGGCCCCGCCTTTTTGGAGCGCGCCCGGTGGTTTTCGGCTCATATCTCCGCGAAAACTCCACCAAAACGGACCAAACCGGTACCGTTCTTTTCGTCTCGACCAGACGCTTCCGAAGAGCCCGGTGCCCGCCGGATCCGTTGAGTTTTCGCCGAGATATTTGCGTTTTTCGCCTTCGCGGCGCTGTATCTCGGGCCCCCGGGGGCCCCCGAGGCCGTGGCCGGGCTCTTTGGAAAGGTCTCGTCCCGTTCTACAAACGATAAAAAATTGGCGTCGATAGGACCCACCTCGGCCGAGTTACGGCCGTTTGAATCCGTTTGCAGTGGGTTACCGTCCATCAAAACTGCGTGCGCTCTAAGGTGGGCAACCAGGCCCGACCAGAGCGCTCCATACCCGGCTTGGAGCGCCTAGCCCCGCGGTCCTGGTGGGCCTGCTGGTGCAAAGGGTGTCCTGCAAGGGAGCATTTGGGGTCTGGGAGAAACGGGGTGACCGCTTCTCCCGGGGAGTCCGGCGGCCGGCTCTGGGGGGTCCTGGAGCCGATCCTCGCTCCCCAAAACCTAAGTCCCAAATGTTGCAGTGCACTCTGAGCTCCAGGCACCCGGGAGCTCTTCGGCCAACCCAGGGAGGGTGTTTTGACCCCGGTCAGACGCAGCTCAGCCCCGCCACCCCTGGGGCTCTAGCTGGAGCCGAGACGGTCCTAAAACGGACCTTCGGGCCTGTATGGGAGAGGAGAGTGGTGGTGGTGGGACACCCCCCCCCCGGTCCCAATCTGAGTGACTCTGTCTGGGGACGGAAAACAGAGCGAGCTGGGCGCCCGGAGCTCTGGAAGTCCTGGAGGGAGAGGGCCTCCAGGACCAGTCCAAGCCCAGCCGGGGGCCCACTCTGGCTGGGGACAGGAAACAGAGCGAGCTGGGCGCCCGGAGCTCTGGAAGTCCTGGAGGGAGAGGGCCTCCAGGACCAGTCCAAGCCCAGCCGGGGGCCCACTGTGGCTGGGGACGGAAAACAGAGCGAGCTGGGCGCCCGGAGCTCTGGAAGTCCTGGAGGGAGAGGGCCTCCAGGACCAGTCCAAGCCCAGCCGGGGGGCCCACTCTGGCTGGGGAGGGCGGCCGCGGAAGGCCCTAGGATGGATCACTGGGAATCTTGAGCACCAGGACACCTTTCAAGGCAGTGACCCTAGCCCAGGGAGGGTGCACTCTGGCTGGGGAGAGTGAGTTCAATCTCCACCGTTGTGGTGGAGCTGTGGATATTTTGGGGAAAAAATATGACAAAGTCCATAAACGTGAGGTGGGTTCAGGGCCCCATGCCCTCAGACCTCCCTGGCCAGCCCAGGGAGGGTGCCTCCGTCCCGGGCACAGACAGGTCGGTGGGCCTACAGCCTGGAGCTCCGCCTGGAGCTAAGTCGGTCCTAAAACGGACCTTCGGGCCTGTACGGAGGAGGGGAGTGCGGTGAAGGTGAACCCCCCCTCATCAGACCGTGGTGAGCCCCGCTCAGAGTCCGCTCTGGGTGGGTATAAACTCCAGCTTACGCCACGCGCGCTGGAAGTCCTGGAGGGAGAGGGCCTGCAGGACCGTTCCAAGCCCAGACAGGGGCCACTCTGGCTGGGGATGATATCCAGATCGAGCCGAGCGCGGTGGAGCTCTGGAAGTCCTGGAGGGAGAGGGCCTCCAGGACCATTCCAAGCCCTGCCAGGGAGGGTGCGCTCTGGCTGTGGAGTGAGTTCAAACTCCGCCGTGGTGGAGCTCTGAAAAGCATGAAACCTCCAGGGGAAAAAAAGATGGGGGGGTTGATTCCCTGAAAAGTGCATCCCAGGCATGGCGCACCTCTCCTGGGCACGAATAAAGCCCAAAGCCCATGGAGAAAGTGTCTCTGGTGCCGAAATGACAAAGTCCAAAAACCTGCAGTGGGTTCAAACCTCCAGGGCCTTCAAGTCAGTGACCCAAGCCAGGGAGGGTGCGCTCTGGCTGGGGGAGTGAGTTCAGCCTCCGCCGTGGTGGAGCTCTGAAAAGCGTGAAACCTCCAGGAAAAAAAAAAAAAGAGATGGGGGGGTTGATTCCCTGAAAAGTGCATCCCAGGCATGGCGCACCTCTCCTGGGCACGAATAAAGCCCAAAGCCCACGGGGGAAGTGACTCTGGTGCCGAAATGACAAAGTCCAAAAACTTGCAGTGGGTTCAAACCTCCATGCTCTCAGACCTCCCTGGCCGGCCCAGGGAGGGCGGCCCGTCCTGGGCCAGAGTCAGATTTTACCGTCACCCCTGGAGCTCAGTCTGGAGCGAAGACGGTCCTAATACGGACCTTCGGGCATGTATGGAGGAGGGTGGAGCAGCCTTCCTGGGCACGAATAAAGCCCATGGAGAAAGTGACTCTGGTGCCGAAATGACAAAGTCCAAAAACTTGCAGTGGGTTCAAACCTCCATGCTCTCAGACCTCCCTGGCCGGCCCAGGGAGGGCAGCCCGTCCTGGGCCAGAGTCAGATTTGACCGCCACCCCTGGAGCTCCGTCTGGAGCGAAGACGGTCCTAAAACGGACCTTCGGGCATGTATGGAGGAGGGTGGAGCAGCCTTCCTGGGCACGAATAAAGCCCAAAGCCCATGGAGAAAGTGACTCTGGTGCCGAAATGACAAAGTCCAAAAACTTGCAGTGGGTTCAAACCTCCAGGGCCTTCAAGGCAGTGACCCAAGCCAGGGAGGGTGCGCTCTGGCTGGGGAGTGAGTTCAGCCTCCGCCGTGGTGGAGCGCTGAAAAGCATGAAACTTCCAGGAAAAAAAAGATGGGGGGGTTGATTCCCTGAAAAGTGCATCCCAGGCATGGCGCACCTCTCCTGGGCACGAATAAAGCCCAAAGCCCATGGAGAAAGTGACTCTGGTGCCGAAATGACAAAGTCCAAAAACTTGCAGTGGGTTCAAACCTCCATGCTCTCAGACCTCCCTGGCCGGCCCAGGGAGGGCGGCCCGTCCTGGGCCAGAGTCAGATTTTACCGTCACCCCTGGAGCTCAGTCTGGAGCGAAGACGGTCCTAAAACGGACCTTCGGGCATGTATGGAGGAGGGTGGAGCAGCCTTCCTGGGCACGAATAAAGCCCATGGAGAAAGTGACTCTGGTGCCGAAATGACAAAGTCCAAAAACTTGCAGTGGGTTCAAACCTCCAGGGCCTTCAAGGCAGTGACCCAAGCCAGG
This sequence comes from Scardinius erythrophthalmus, assembly GCF_964197995.2. Taxonomy (NCBI): domain Eukaryota; kingdom Metazoa; phylum Chordata; class Actinopteri; order Cypriniformes; family Leuciscidae; genus Scardinius; species Scardinius erythrophthalmus. The sequence continues at coordinate 40,210 of NC_138243.1, read as the reverse complement.
GAGGGTGCGCTCTGGCTGGGGAGTGAGTTCAGCCTCCGCCGTGGTGGAGCGCTGAAAAGCATGAAACTTCCAGGAAAAAAAAGATGGGGGGGTTGATTCCCTGAAAAGTGCATCCCAGGCATGGCGCACCTCTCCTGGGCACGAATAAAGCCCAAAGCCCATGGAGAAAGTGACTCTGGTGCCGAAATGACAAAGTCCAAAAACTTGCAGTGGGTTCAAACCTCCATGCTCTCAGACCTCCCTGGCCGGCCCAGGGAGGGCGGCCCGTCCTGGGCCAGAGTCAGATTTTACCGTCACCCCTGGAGCTCAGTCTGGAGCGAAGACGGTCCTAAAACGGACCTTCGGGCATGTATGGAGGAGGGTGGAGCAGCCTTCCTGGGCACGAATAAAGCCCATGGAGAAAGTGACTCTGGTGCCGAAATGACAAAGTCCAAAAACTTGCAGTGGGTTCAAACCTCCATGCTCTCAGACCTCCCTGGCCGGCCCAGGGAGGGCAGCCCGTCCTGGGCCAGAGTCAGATTTGACCGCCACCCCTGGAGCTCCGTCTGGAGCGAAGACGGTCCTAAAACGGACCTTCGGGCATGTATGGAGGAGGGTGGAGCAGCCTTCCTGGGCACGAATAAAGCCCAAAGCCCATGGAGAAAGTGACTCTGGTGCCGAAATGACAAAGTCCAAAAACTTGCAGTGGGTTCAAACCTCCAGGGCCTTCAAGGCAGTGACCCAAGCCAGGGAGGGTGCGCTCTGGCTGGGGAGTGAGTTCAGCCTCCGCCGTGGTGGAGCGCTGAAAAGCATGAAACCTCCAGGAAAAAAAAGATGGGGGGGTTGATTCCCTGAAAAGTGCATCCCAGGCATGGCGCACCTCTCCTGGGCACGAATAAAGCCCAAAGCCCACGGGGAAAGTGACTCTGGTGCCGAAATGACAAAGTCCAAAAATGTTGCGGTGGACACAAAGCTCCGTGCTCTCAGACCTCCCTGGCCGGCCCAGGGAGGGTGGCCCGTCCTGGGTCAGAGTCAGATTTCCCCGCCACCCCCGGAGCTCCGTCTGGAGCAAAGACGGTCATGAAACAGACCTTCGGGCCTATATGGAGGAGGGGAGTGCGGCCCTCATCAGACCGTCGTGAGTCCCACTCAGAGTTGCCCTGGTCGGGTATAAAGTCCAGATTACAGATCTCTGGAAGTCCTGTAGTTGGAGAGGGCCTCCAGGAGAGAGTCGGCCGGCCAGCCCAGGCAGGGGGCTCTCTGGCTGGGGAAGAGAAGAGACTTTGGTCTCTGGCAGTACGAAACCTCCAGGAAATGACAGGCCGGTTTTCCGAAAAGCTCTTCCCAGGCAGGGTGCAGCCTCCCTGGGAAACGAATCGTGCTCAAACGACCCCCCCCCCCCCATTGAGTCAAAATGTGAAGAAACGACCAAGTCCGTAAACGTGAGGCGGGTTCAGAGCTCCGTGCTCTCAGACCTCCCTGGCCAGCCCGTGGAGGGTGCCTCGGTCCCGGTCACAGACAGTTCGGCGCGCGCCTACCGGAGCTCCGCCTGGGGCTGAGTCGGTCCTAAAACGGACCTTCGGGCCTTTGTGGAGGAGGGAAAGAGCAGGTTGGAGGCACACACCCGACCGCCCTCATCAGACCGTCGTGAGTCCCACTCAGAGTTGCCCTGGTCGGGTATAAAGTCCAGATTACAGATCTCTGGAAGTCCTGTAGTTGGAGAGGGCCTCCAGGAGAGAGTCGGCCGGCCAGCCCAGGCAGGGGGCTCTCTGGCTGGGGAAGAGAAGAGACTTTGGTCTCTGGCAGTACGAAACCTCCAGGAAATGACAGGCCGGTTTTCCGAAAAGCCCTTCCCAGGCAGGGTGCAGCCTCCCTGGGAAACGAATCGTGCTCAAACGACCCCCCCATTGAGTCAAAATGTGAAGAAACGACCAAGTCCGTAAACGTGAGGCGGGTTCAGAGCTCCGTGCTCTCAGACCTCCCTGGCCAGCCCGGGGAGGGTGCCTCGGTCCCGGTCACAGACAGTTCGGCGCGCGCCTACCGGAGCCCCGCCTGGGGCTGAGTCGGTCCTAAAACGGACCTTCGGGGTCTCGAGGAGGAGGGGGACAACGGACACTGAACAGAGAGCCACGGTGGTCAGACCGGGTAGGGAAACGTCCTGACTCAGCCCAGAGAAGTTGCACTTGGTTGCGGGCGAGAGACTTACAGTAAACGCGGGTCTGGTTTGGACACCCAGACCCCCCCCCCCCCCCCCCCCTCGGTGCCAGGGGCGTGCATACCGGTTCAACGTGTGCTGTCCCGGGCGATCTAGGGGTGAAAGACACCGGTGACAAGGTAACGGAAAACGGGCGCCTCCGGGTTGCCCGGGGCCCGGAGGAGCGCACCCTCTCCTTCGGGCCGTCACGTCACGGGGGGTGCCTGGTCGATTGGAGCTTCGGACGCGCCAGGGGACGGCCCCTGCCCGGTCGAGAGACCGCTATGGGCAGCTTGCTCCTCCCCGATTTGCGCGTCGACTCTAGACGCGGCCTCCCCCCGGGGAAAGCAGGCCGCCTCGAACCTCGGGAGACTCAGCTGGCCCGTCTGGAAAAACGGATGTCCGCAGCAGGGGCGGCCACGCGGGTGCGTCGGGAGGCTTGGACGGTTGGTGGGGTTTCCTTGGGGGCCCCCACCCCGCCAGCACGTCTTGGAGCCCAACTTCGCCCTGCGCCTCCCTCGCTTTGAAAGCACCCTTCCCGGTTACGGCCTCGATCCAGAGGCCCCCTCCTTCCACCCAGACGGGAGGGTTCCTCACGCGCGCCCTATGAGCGGCCGTGCCGCCTCGAGCCCCAGGCCCGAGCGGAGCGAGACCCGCGTGTAGGAAGCCAGCGCGTGGCGGTTCGCTCGCTCGCTCGCTCGCTCGTCCGGGTGCTCCCCTCGGTCGATCCCCGAGGTAAATCAACCATATGCTTGTCGAACGGTCGGTCTTGGGTAAATGGCGAAACGAATCCAGGGGCTTGAGACACCCCTGGAGAAAGGGCGGTGGAGCAAAGATACGGACAGAGTCCCACACGCTGCGGTTCAACCAGATTCCCACGAACACTCGACTCCTCTGGCTGGTGACCAGGGAGGGCGCCTCGGTGTCGGGCACGAGCGAATCCGTCCGCCGTGACGGAGCTCCCGTCGGAGCAAAGACGGTCCTGAAACGGACCTTGGGGGTGTTGTCGAGGAGAAGAAGGGGACACACGCTCCGCTCGGACAAGGTGAGAGGGGAAAGAAAGAAAGAAAGAAAGAAAGAAAGAAAGAAAGAAAGAAAGAAACAAACAAACAAACAAACAAACGGGTGCCTCCGGGTCCCCTCGGTTCGGTTCGCTACATCCTGGGGAGGATGCCTTGTCTGGGGCGGTGAGCGGCGCCGAAGGCGCCCTGGAGGAAAAAGTCCACCTCCGAAAAACGGACAGAGTCCGAAACGATGGGGTCCAGCCAGATTCCCACAAAAACGCGTCTCCCTGGCTGGCGACCAGGGAGGGCGCCTCGGTGTCGGGCACGATCGAATCCGTCCGCCGTGACGGAGCTCCCGTCGGAGCAAAGACGGTCCTAAAACGGACCTTGGGGGTTTTGTCGAGGAGGGGACAAACGCTCCGCTCGGACAAGGTGAGAGGAAGAAAAACGGGTGCCTCCGGGTTCCCTCGGTTCGGTTTCCTACATCCTGGCTTCCCTGGAGGAAAGTCCACCTCCGAAAAAAAAAAAAAAAAACGGACAGAGTCCAGAAATGTGCATTCCAACGAGATCCCCACGGGGACCCGCCTCCCTGGCCGGCACCCAGGGAGGGCGCCTCAGACTCGGGCGCGGCCGAATCCGGCGGTGCGATGGAGCTCACGTCGGAGCAAAGACGGTCCTAAAACGGACCTTCGGGGTTTTGTCGAGAAGGGGACAACCGCCCCGCTCGGACAAGGTAACGGACTTCCGTAGAACAGGCGCCTCCGGGTTGCCTGGGGCCCGGAGGAGCGCACCCCCTCCTCCGGGCCGTCACTTAGGGGTTGCCTGGTCGATTGGAACTTCGGACGCGCCTGGGGACGGCCCCTGCCCGGTCGAGAGACCGCTATGGGCAGCTTGCTCCTCCCCGACTTGCGCGTCGACTCTAGACGCGGCCTCCCTCCGGGGAAAGCAGGCCGCGTCGACCTCGGGAGACTCAGATGGCCCGTCTGAAACGAATGTCCGCCACGGCGGCGGAGGACGTGGGCGCGTGGGAAGGCTCGGACGGTGGGGGACGCAAACCCCCTCCAGTCTTAGAGCCGACCTTCGCCCCGCGCCTCCCCGCTCGAAAAGCACCCTTCCCGGTTACGGCCTCGACCCAGCGGCCACCCACCCCCTCTGCCCCCGCGGAGGAGGGTTCCGCACGCGCCCCCCCCCCCTATGAGCGGCCGCGCCGTCCTCGAGCCCCCCCCGGCCCGAGCGGAGCGAGACCCGTGTGTAGGAAGCCCGGCGTTGTCGCGGTTCTCCTTCCAAGGGCGCTTACCTGGTTGATCCTGCCAGTAGCATATGCTTGTCTCAAAGATTAAGCCATGCAGGTCTAAGTGCACACGGTCGGTACAGTGAAACTGCGAATGGCTCATTAAATCAGTTATGGTTCCTTTGATCGCTCCACCCGCTACTTGGATAACTGTGGCAATTCCAGAGCTAATACATGCAAACGAGCGCCGACCCGGCTCCCCCCGGGGGGTCGGGGACGCGTGCATTTATCAGATCCAAAACCCATCCGGGGTCGGCTTCGGCCGCCCCGGCCGCTTTGGTGACTCTAGATAACCTCGGGCCGATCGCGCGCCCTCCGCGGCGGCGACGACTCATTCGAATGTCTGCCCTATCAACTTTCGATGGTACATTCGGCGCCTACCATGGTGACCACGGGTAACGGGGAATCAGGGTTCGATTCCGGAGAGGGAGCCTGAGAAACGGCTACCACATCCAAGGAAGGCAGCAGGCGCGCAAATTACCCATTTCCGACACGGAGAGGTAGTGACGAAAAATAACAATACAGGTCTCTTTCGAGGCCCTGTAATTGGAATGAGCGTATCCTAAACCCATGGGCGAGGACCCATTGGAGGGCAAGTCTGGTGCCAGCAGCCGCGGTAATTCCAGCTCCAATAGCGTATACTAAAGTTGCTGCAGTTAAAAAGCTCGTAGTTGGATCTCGGGAGCGGGCCGGCGGTCCGCCGCGAGGCGAGCCACCGCCTGTCCCGGACCCCTGCCTCACG
>NC_138243.1:17500-27500 GCF_964197995.2 Scardinius erythrophthalmus | reverse complement strand
AGTGACACCCGGTCAAAGTTGAAACTTCAAGCGGGTGTATCTCTGGGACCATGCCGAGTTGGGGCCCCATACTCTGGGCACATGGGGGTCCCCTCGGGGTACCCCCACGCCCAGAGCATGGAGCCCCAACTCGGCTTATTTTTCGAGTTACGTCCGGTCAAAGTTGAAACTTCAAGCGGGTATATCTCTGGAACCGATCCGAGTTGGGGCTCCATACTCTGGTCACTGGGGGGTCTCCTCGAGCACCCCCCACGCCCAGAGTATGGAGCCCCAACTCGGCTTACTTTTCGAGTTACGTCCGGTCAAAGTTGAAACTTCAAGCGGGTATATCTCTGGAACCAATCCGAGTTGGGGCTCCATACTCTGGGCACATGGGGGTCCCCTCGGGGTCCCCCCACGCCCAGAGTACAGAGCCCCAACTCTGCTTTTTTTTTTTTTTTTTTGAGAGTGACACCCGGTCAAAGTTGAAACTTCAAGCGGGTGTATCTCTGGGACCATGCCGAGTTGGGGCCCCATACTCTGGGCACATGGGGGTCCCCTCGGGGTACCCCCACGCCCAGAGCATGGAGCCCCAACTCGGCTTATTTTTCGAGTTACGTCCGGTCAAAGTTGAAACTTCAAGCAGGTATATCTCTGGGACCATGCCGAGTTGGGGCCCCATACTCTGGGCACATGGGGGTTCCCTGGGGGTCCCCCCACGCCCAGAGTATGGAGCCCCAACTCGGCTTATTTTTCGAGTTACCTCCGGTCAAAGTTGAAACTTCAAGCGGGTATATATCTGGGACCATGCCGAGTTGGGGCTCCATACACCAGGGGTGGGGGGGCCCTATGGTACTCCCCCCAGGCCCGGAGTATGGAGCTCCAACTCGGCTTACTTTCGGAGATGCGGGAGTAACTTTGACTCTCTTAAGGTAGAGATCTCAGTGATGAAGCCGAGTTGGGGCTCCAAACTCTGGGCACAAGGGGGTCCCCTGGGGGTCCCCCCACGCCCAGAGTATGGAGCCCCAACTCGGCTTACTTGTCGAGTTACGTCCGGTCAAAGTTGAAACTTCAAGCGGGTATATCTCTGGAACCGATCCGAGTTGGGGCTCCATACTCTGGTCGCTGGGGGGTCTCCTCGAGCACCCCCCACGCCCAGAGTATGGAGCCCCAACTCGGCTTACTTTTCGAGTTACGTCCGGTCAAAGTTGAAACTTCAAGCGGGTATATCTCTGGAACCGATCCGAGTTGGGGCTCCATACACCAGGGGTGGGGGGGGCCCTACGGTGCTCCCCCCACGCCCGGAGTATGGAGCCCCAACTCGGCTTACTCTCGGAGATACGCCCGGTCAAAGCTGGACAGGAAGTGACCGTATCTCGGCCGCCGAGCCGAGTTGGGGCTCCGTACACCAGGGGTGGGGGGGGCCCTACGGTGCTCCCCCCACGCCCGGAGTATGGAGCCCCAACTCGGCTTACTCTCGGAGATACGCCCGGTCAAAGCTGGACAGGAAGTGGCCGTATCTCGGGACCGGAAGGTCCCCGGAGCTCGGGACGGCGGGAGGAGTAGGGTGCCCTCGGGGCCCCCCAGCACCCGCCGTCTCGAGCCGCTGGGACCTTCGGTTCCCGAGATAGGCCCGGTTACGCGCAAGGGACTTTTGGACAAAACGGCCCGTATCTCGGGAAGGGGAGGTCCCAGCGCCTCGCCCTTTCGGGTGTCGGGGGGTTCCCTCGGGCATCTCTCGGACCCCGCCTCCCCGAGCCCCTGGGGCCTTTCCTTCCGACGCGCGCGCCGTCCTGTCGGGCCCCGTTTCTCCGGGACCCGGGGGCCCCGGAGCTCGGGGTCGGGCTCCTTGGAAGGGGCCCGCCGAGACCCTACTCTGACCCGAGTTTGGCGTCGATAGGACCCACCTTCCCCGAGTCACGGCCGTTCAAAGTCCGGGCCCCTTCTCTGCTCCCGAGTCCAAAACCCGCAGTGGGTCGGGCCCCAGGGGCTCTGGTGGCACGCCGAGGAAGGTTCGTCGTTCTGGGGACACGGTCAGGGAGCGGGCGGGACTAACCGGGACTCTCTTAAGGTAGCGGCTGAGCGGAGAACTGAGCGAATGAGGGAAAACTTCGCGAACATCTCGAAAAGCGCCCTGCGAAAAAATCTCAAACCCGGGTCGATCGTAGGTCTCGAGGGGACCTATCCAACGGGCCCACCCCCGTCCCCGAGGGCCCCGGGGTCGGGGAGCTACGGCCGGTCAAAGGCGCAGCTTTTTCGGCTCGTATCTCGGGAGCCCCTCGCTCAATCTTCCCCAAACCACCAGCCGATCGTAGGGCTGCACGGGGCCTTTCGAATGAGCCCACCCACGAGCTGAAACTCGCCGTGGCCCCGGAGATATAACCGTTCAAAGTCGGGGGGCCCCCCGCGAGCGGCGATCCGGCAGGGGGCGTCCCCGGGGCCCGCCACTCTCCCCTTCGAGCAAGGGCCCCCCTGGGACCACCTCACCCGAATTTGAGCTCTCTGGGTCTTCGCGTCGCCGAGATACGGGCGTTTTTCCTCCCATTGGCCGTGATGTCATCGGCCCCGCCTTTTTGGAGCGCGCCCGGTGGTTTTCGGCTCATATCTCCGCGAAAACTCCACCAAAACGGACCAAACCGGTACCGTTCTTTTCGTCTCGACCAGACGCTTCCGAAGAGCCCGGTGCCCGCCGGATCCGTTGAGTTTTCGCCGAGATATTTGCGTTTTTCGCCTTCGCGGCGCTGTATCTCGGGCCCCCGGGGGCCCCCGAGGCCGTGGCCGGGCTCTTTGGAAAGGTCTCGTCCCGTTCTACAAACGATAAAAAATTGGCGTCGATAGGACCCACCTCGGCCGAGTTACGGCCGTTTGAATCCGTTTGCAGTGGGTTACCGTCCATCAAAACTGCGTGCGCTCTAAGGTGGGCAACCAGGCCCGACCAGAGCGCTCCATACCCGGCTTGGAGCGCCTAGCCCCGCGGTCCTGGTGGGCCTGCTGGTGCAAAGGGTGTCCTGCAAGGGAGCATTTGGGGTCTGGGAGAAACGGGGTGACCGCTTCTCCCGGGGAGTCCGGCGGCCGGCTCTGGGGGGTCCTGGAGCCGATCCTCGCTCCCCAAAACCTAAGTCCCAAATGTTGCAGTGCACTCTGAGCTCCAGGCACCCGGGAGCTCTTCGGCCAACCCAGGGAGGGTGTTTTGACCCCGGTCAGACGCAGCTCAGCCCCGCCACCCCTGGGGCTCTAGCTGGAGCCGAGACGGTCCTAAAACGGACCTTCGGGCCTGTATGGGAGAGGAGAGTGGTGGTGGTGGGACACCCCCCCCCCCCGGTCCCAATCTGAGTGACTCTGTCTGGGGACGGAAAACAGAGCGAGCTGGGCGCCCGGAGCTCTGGAAGTCCTGGAGGGAGAGGGCCTCCAGGACCAGTCCAAGCCCAGCCGGGGGCCCACTCTGGCTGGGGACGGGAAACAGAGCGAGCTGGGCGCCCGGAGCTCTGGAAGTCCTGGAGGGAGAGGGCCTCCAGGACCAGTCCAAGCCCAGCCGGGGGCCCACTGTGGCTGGGGACGGAAAACAGAGCGAGCTGGGCGCCCGGAGCTCTGGAAGTCCTGGAGGGAGAGGGCCTCCAGGACCAGTCCAAGCCCAGCCGGGGGGCCCACTCTGGCTGGGGAGGGCGGCCGCGGAAGGCCCTAGGATGGATCACTGGGAATCTTGAGCACCAGGACACCTTTCAAGGCAGTGACCCTAGCCCAGGGAGGGTGCACTCTGGCTGGGGAGAGTGAGTTCAATCTCCACCGTTGTGGTGGAGCTGTGGATATTTTGGGGAAAAAATATGACAAAGTCCATAAACGTGAGGTGGGTTCAGGGCCCCATGCCCTCAGACCTCCCTGGCCAGCCCAGGGAGGGTGCCTCCGTCCCGGGCACAGACAGGTCGGTGGGCCTACAGCCTGGAGCTCCGCCTGGAGCTAAGTCGGTCCTAAAACGGACCTTCGGGCCTGTACGGAGGAGGGGAGTGCGGTGAAGGTGAACCCCCCCTCATCAGACCGTGGTGAGCCCCGCTCAGAGTCCGCTCTGGGTGGGTATAAACTCCAGCTTACGCCACGCGCGCTGGAAGTCCTGGAGGGAGAGGGCCTGCAGGACCGTTCCAAGCCCAGACAGGGGCCACTCTGGCTGGGGATGATATCCAGATCGAGCCGAGCGCGGTGGAGCTCTGGAAGTCCTGGAGGGAGAGGGCCTCCAGGACCATTCCAAGCCCTGCCAGGGAGGGTGCGCTCTGGCTGTGGAGTGAGTTCAAACTCCGCCGTGGTGGAGCTCTGAAAAGCATGAAACCTCCAGGGGAAAAAAAGATGGGGGGGTTGATTCCCTGAAAAGTGCATCCCAGGCATGGCGCACCTCTCCTGGGCACGAATAAAGCCCAAAGCCCATGGAGAAAGTGTCTCTGGTGCCGAAATGACAAAGTCCAAAAACCTGCAGTGGGTTCAAACCTCCAGGGCCTTCAAGTCAGTGACCCAAGCCAGGGAGGGTGCGCTCTGGCTGGGGGAGTGAGTTCAGCCTCCGCCGTGGTGGAGCTCTGAAAAGCGTGAAACCTCCAGGAAAAAAAAAAAAAGAGATGGGGGGGGGTTGATTCCCTGAAAAGTGCATCCCAGGCATGGCGCACCTCTCCTGGGCACGAATAAAGCCCAAAGCCCACGGGGGAAGTGACTCTGGTGCCGAAATGACAAAGTCCAAAAACTTGCAGTGGGTTCAAACCTCCATGCTCTCAGACCTCCCTGGCCGGCCCAGGGAGGGCGGCCCGTCCTGGGCCAGAGTCAGATTTTACCGTCACCCCTGGAGCTCAGTCTGGAGCGAAGACGGTCCTAATACGGACCTTCGGGCATGTATGGAGGAGGGTGGAGCAGCCTTCCTGGGCACGAATAAAGCCCATGGAGAAAGTGACTCTGGTGCCGAAATGACAAAGTCCAAAAACTTGCAGTGGGTTCAAACCTCCATGCTCTCAGACCTCCCTGGCCGGCCCAGGGAGGGCAGCCCGTCCTGGGCCAGAGTCAGATTTGACCGCCACCCCTGGAGCTCCGTCTGGAGCGAAGACGGTCCTAAAACGGACCTTCGGGCATGTATGGAGGAGGGTGGAGCAGCCTTCCTGGGCACGAATAAAGCCCAAAGCCCATGGAGAAAGTGACTCTGGTGCCGAAATGACAAAGTCCAAAAACTTGCAGTGGGTTCAAACCTCCAGGGCCTTCAAGGCAGTGACCCAAGCCAGGGAGGGTGCGCTCTGGCTGGGGAGTGAGTTCAGCCTCCGCCGTGGTGGAGCGCTGAAAAGCATGAAACTTCCAGGAAAAAAAAGATGGGGGGGGTTGATTCCCTGAAAAGTGCATCCCAGGCATGGCGCACCTCTCCTGGGCACGAATAAAGCCCAAAGCCCATGGAGAAAGTGACTCTGGTGCCGAAATGACAAAGTCCAAAAACTTGCAGTGGGTTCAAACCTCCATGCTCTCAGACCTCCCTGGCCGGCCCAGGGAGGGCGGCCCGTCCTGGGCCAGAGTCAGATTTTACCGTCACCCCTGGAGCTCAGTCTGGAGCGAAGACGGTCCTAAAACGGACCTTCGGGCATGTATGGAGGAGGGTGGAGCAGCCTTCCTGGGCACGAATAAAGCCCAAAGCCCATGGAGAAAGTGACTCTGGTGCCGAAATGACAAAGTCCAAAAACTTGCAGTGGGTTCAAACCTCCAGGGCCTTCAAGGCAGTGACCCAAGCCAGGGAGGGTGCGCTCTGGCTGGGGAGTGAGTTCAGCCTCCGCCGTGGTGGAGCGCTGAAAAGCATGAAACTTCCAGGAAAAAAAAGATGGGGGGGTTGATTCCCTGAAAAGTGCATCCCAGGCATGGCGCACCTCTCCTGGGCACGAATAAAGCCCAAAGCCCATGGAGAAAGTGACTCTGGTGCCGAAATGACAAAGTCCAAAAACTTGCAGTGGGTTCAAACCTCCATGCTCTCAGACCTCCCTGGCCGGCCCAGGGAGGGCGGCCCGTCCTGGGCCAGAGTCAGATTTTACCGTCACCCCTGGAGCTCAGTCTGGAGCGAAGACGGTCCTAAAACGGACCTTCGGGCATGTATGGAGGAGGGTGGAGCAGCCTTCCTGGGCACGAATAAAGCCCATGGAGAAAGTGACTCTGGTGCCGAAATGACAAAGTCCAAAAACTTGCAGTGGGTTCAAACCTCCATGCTCTCAGACCTCCCTGGCCGGCCCAGGGAGGGCAGCCCGTCCTGGGCCAGAGTCAGATTTGACCGCCACCCCTGGAGCTCCGTCTGGAGCGAAGACGGTCCTAAAACGGACCTTCGGGCATGTATGGAGGAGGGTGGAGCAGCCTTCCTGGGCACGAATAAAGCCCAAAGCCCATGGAGAAAGTGACTCTGGTGCCGAAATGACAAAGTCCAAAAACTTGCAGTGGGTTCAAACCTCCAGGGCCTTCAAGGCAGTGACCCAAGCCAGGGAGGGTGCGCTCTGGCTGGGGAGTGAGTTCAGCCTCCGCCGTGGTGGAGCGCTGAAAAGCATGAAACCTCCAGGAAAAAAAAGATGGGGGGGTTGATTCCCTGAAAAGTGCATCCCAGGCATGGCGCACCTCTCCTGGGCACGAATAAAGCCCAAAGCCCACGGGGAAAGTGACTCTGGTGCCGAAATGACAAAGTCCAAAAATGTTGCGGTGGACACAAAGCTCCGTGCTCTCAGACCTCCCTGGCCGGCCCAGGGAGGGTGGCCCGTCCTGGGTCAGAGTCAGATTTCCCCGCCACCCCCGGAGCTCCGTCTGGAGCAAAGACGGTCATGAAACAGACCTTCGGGCCTATATGGAGGAGGGGAGTGCGGCCCTCATCAGACCGTCGTGAGTCCCACTCAGAGTTGCCCTGGTCGGGTATAAAGTCCAGATTACAGATCTCTGGAAGTCCTGTAGTTGGAGAGGGCCTCCAGGAGAGAGTCGGCCGGCCAGCCCAGGCAGGGGGCTCTCTGGCTGGGGAAGAGAAGAGACTTTGGTCTCTGGCAGTACGAAACCTCCAGGAAATGACAGGCCGGTTTTCCGAAAAGCTCTTCCCAGGCAGGGTGCAGCCTCCCTGGGAAACGAATCGTGCTCAAACGACCCCCCCCCCCCCCATTGAGTCAAAATGTGAAGAAACGACCAAGTCCGTAAACGTGAGGCGGGTTCAGAGCTCCGTGCTCTCAGACCTCCCTGGCCAGCCCGTGGAGGGTGCCTCGGTCCCGGTCACAGACAGTTCGGCGCGCGCCTACCGGAGCTCCGCCTGGGGCTGAGTCGGTCCTAAAACGGACCTTCGGGCCTTTGTGGAGGAGGGAAAGAGCAGGTTGGAGGCACACACCCGACCGCCCTCATCAGACCGTCGTGAGTCCCACTCAGAGTTGCCCTGGTCGGGTATAAAGTCCAGATTACAGATCTCTGGAAGTCCTGTAGTTGGAGAGGGCCTCCAGGAGAGAGTCGGCCGGCCAGCCCAGGCAGGGGGCTCTCTGGCTGGGGAAGAGAAGAGACTTTGGTCTCTGGCAGTACGAAACCTCCAGGAAATGACAGGCCGGTTTTCCGAAAAGCCCTTCCCAGGCAGGGTGCAGCCTCCCTGGGAAACGAATCGTGCTCAAACGACCCCCCCATTGAGTCAAAATGTGAAGAAACGACCAAGTCCGTAAACGTGAGGCGGGTTCAGAGCTCCGTGCTCTCAGACCTCCCTGGCCAGCCCGGGGAGGGTGCCTCGGTCCCGGTCACAGACAGTTCGGCGCGCGCCTACCGGAGCCCCGCCTGGGGCTGAGTCGGTCCTAAAACGGACCTTCGGGGTCTCGAGGAGGAGGGGGACAACGGACACTGAACAGAGAGCCACGGTGGTCAGACCGGGTAGGGAAACGTCCTGACTCAGCCCAGAGAAGTTGCACTTGGTTGCGGGCGAGAGACTTACAGTAAACGCGGGTCTGGTTTGGACACCCAGACCCCCCCCCCCCCCCCCCCCCCCTCGGTGCCAGGGGCGTGCATACCGGTTCAACGTGTGCTGTCCCGGGCGATCTAGGGGTGAAAGACACCGGTGACAAGGTAACGGAAAACGGGCGCCTCCGGGTTGCCCGGGGCCCGGAGGAGCGCACCCTCTCCTTCGGGCCGTCACGTCACGGGGGGTGCCTGGTCGATTGGAGCTTCGGACGCGCCAGGGGACGGCCCCTGCCCGGTCGAGAGACCGCTATGGGCAGCTTGCTCCTCCCCGATTTGCGCGTCGACTCTAGACGCGGCCTCCCCCCGGGGAAAGCAGGCCGCCTCGAACCTCGGGAGACTCAGCTGGCCCGTCTGGAAAAACGGATGTCCGCAGCAGGGGCGGCCACGCGGGTGCGTCGGGAGGCTTGGACGGTTGGTGGGGTTTCCTTGGGGGCCCCCACCCCGCCAGCACGTCTTGGAGCCCAACTTCGCCCTGCGCCTCCCTCGCTTTGAAAGCACCCTTCCCGGTTACGGCCTCGATCCAGAGGCCCCCTCCTTCCACCCAGACGGGAGGGTTCCTCACGCGCGCCCTATGAGCGGCCGTGCCGCCTCGAGCCCCAGGCCCGAGCGGAGCGAGACCCGCGTGTAGGAAGCCAGCGCGTGGCGGTTCGCTCGCTCGCTCGCTCGCTCGTCCGGGTGCTCCCCTCGGTCGATCCCCGAGGTAAATCAACCATATGCTTGTCGAACGGTCGGTCTTGGGTAAATGGCGAAACGAATCCAGGGGCTTGAGACACCCCTGGAGAAAGGGCGGTGGAGCAAAGATACGGACAGAGTCCCACACGCTGCGGTTCAACCAGATTCCCACGAACACTCGACTCCTCTGGCTGGTGACCAGGGAGGGCGCCTCGGTGTCGGGCACGAGCGAATCCGTCCGCCGTGACGGAGCTCCCGTCGGAGCAAAGACGGTCCTGAAACGGACCTTGGGGGTGTTGTCGAGGAGAAGAAGGGGACACACGCTCCGCTCGGACAAGGTGAGAGGGGAAAGAAAGAAAGAAAGAAAGAAAGAAAGAAAGAAAGAAAGAAAGAAACAAACAAACAAACAAACGGGTGCCTCCGGGTCCCCTCGGTTCGGTTCGCTACATCCTGGGGAGGATGCCTTGTCTGGGGCGGTGAGCGGCGCCGAAGGCGCCCTGGAGGAAAAAGTCCACCTCCGAAAAACGGACAGAGTCCGAAACGATGGGGTCCAGCCAGATTCCCACAAAAACGCGTCTCCCTGGCTGGCGACCAGGGAGGGCGCCTCGGTGTCGGGCACGATCGAATCCGTCCGCCGTGACGGAGCTCCCGTCGGAGCAAAGACGGTCCTAAAACGGACCTTGGGGGTTTTGTCGAGGAGGGGACAAACGCTCCGCTCGGACAAGGTGAGAGGAAGAAAAACGGGTGCCTCCGGGTTCCCTCGGTTCGGTTTCCTACATCCTGGCTTCCCTGGAGGAAAGTCCACCTCCGAAAAAAAAAAAAAAAAACGGACAGAGTCCAGAAATGTGCATTCCAACGAGATCCCCACGGGGACCCGCCTCCCTGGCCGGCACCCAGGGAGGGCGCCTCAGACTCGGGCGCGGCCGAATCCGGCGGTGCGATGGAGCTCACGTCGGAGCAAAGACGGTCCTAAAACGGACCTTCGGGGTTTTGTCGAGAAGGGGACAACCGCCCCGCTCGGACAAGGTAACGGACTTCCGTAGAACAGGCGCCTCCGGGTTGCCTGGGGCCCGGAGGAGCGCACCCCCTCCTCCGGGCCGTCACTTAGGGGTTGCCTGGTCGATTGGAACTTCGGACGCGCCTGGGGACGGCCCCTGCCCGGTCGAGAGACCGCTATGGGCAGCTTGCTCCTCCCCGACTTGCGCGTCGACTCTAGACGCGGCCTCCCTCCGGGGAAAGCAGGCCGCGTCGACCTCGGGAGACTCAGATGGCCCGTCTGAAACGAATGTCCGCCACGGCGGCGGAGGACGTGGGCGCGTGGGAAGGCTCGGACGGTGGGGGACGCAAACCCCCTCCAGTCTTAGAGCCGACCTTCGCCCCGCGCCTCCCCGCT
>NC_138243.1:0-7500 GCF_964197995.2 Scardinius erythrophthalmus | reverse complement strand
TCTCGGGACCGGAAGGTCCCCGGAGCTCGGGACGGCGGGAGGAGTAGGGTGCCCTCGGGGCCCCCCAGCACCCGCCGTCTCGAGCCGCTGGGGACCTTCGGTTCCCGAGATAGGCCCGGTTACGCGCAAGGGACTTTTGGACAAAACGGCCCGTATCTCGGGAAGGGGAGGTCCCAGCGCCTCGCCCTTTCGGGTGTCGGGGGGTCCCTCGGGCATCTCTCGGACCCCGCCTCCCCGAGCCCCTGGGGCCTTTCCTTCCGACGCGCGCGCCGTCCTGTCGGGCCCCGTTTCTCCGGGACCCGGGGGCCCCGGAGCTCGGGGTCGGGCTCCTTGGAAGGGGCCCGCCGAGACCCTACTCTGACCCGAGTTTGGCGTCGATAGGACCCACCTTCCCCGAGTCACGGCCGTTCAAAGTCCGGGCCCCTTCTCTGCTCCCGAGTCCAAAACCCGCAGTGGGTCGGGCCCCAGGGGCTCTGGTGGCACGCCGAGGAAGGTTCGTCGTTCTGGGGACACGGTCAGGGAGCGGGCGGGACTAACCGGGACTCTCTTAAGGTAGCGGCTGAGCGGAGAACTGAGCGAATGAGGGAAAACTTCGCGAACATCTCGAAAAGCGCCCTGCGAAAAAATCTCAAACCCGGGTCGATCGTAGGTCTCGAGGGGACCTATCCAACGGGCCCACCCCCGTCCCCGAGGGCCCCGGGGTCGGGGAGCTACGGCCGGTCAAAGGCGCAGCTTTTTCGGCTCGTATCTCGGGAGCCCCTCGCTCAATCTTCCCCAAACCACCAGCCGATCGTAGGGCTGCACGGGGCCTTTCGAATGAGCCCACCCACGAGCTGAAACTCGCCGTGGCCCCGGAGATATAACCGTTCAAAGTCGGGGGGGCCCCCCGCGAGCGGCGATCCGGCAGGGGGCGTCCCCGGGGCCCGCCACTCTCCCCTTCGAGCAAGGGCCCCCCTGGGACCACCTCACCCGAATTTGAGCTCTCTGGGTCTTCGCGTCGCCGAGATACGGGCGTTTTTCCTCCCATTGGCCGTGATGTCATCGGCCCCGCCTTTTTGGAGCGCGCCCGGTGGTTTTCGGCTCATATCTCCGCGAAAACTCCACCAAAACGGACCAAACCGGTACCGTTCTTTTCGTCTCGACCAGACGCTTCCGAAGAGCCCGGTGCCCGCCGGATCCGTTGAGTTTTCGCCGAGATATTTGCGTTTTTCGCCTTCGCGGCGCTGTATCTCGGGCCCCGGGGGCCCCCGAGGCCGTGGCCGGGCTCTTTGGAAAGGTCTCGTCCCGTTCTACAAACGATAAAAAATTGGCGTCGATAGGACCCACCTCGGCCGAGTTACGGCCGTTTGAATCCGTTTGCAGTGGGTTACCGTCCATCAAAACTGCGTGCGCTCTAAGGTGGGCAACCAGGCCCGACCAGAGCGCTCCATACCCGGCTTGGAGCGCCTAGCCCCGCGGTCCTGGTGGGCCTGCTGGTGCAAAGGGTGTCCTGCAAGGGAGCATTTGGGGTCTGGGGAGAAACGGGGTGACCGCTTCTCCCGGGGAGTCCGGCGGCCGGCTCTGGGGGGTCCTGGAGCCGATCCTCGCTCCCCAAAACCTAAGTCCCAAATGTTGCAGTGCACTCTGAGCTCCAGGCACCCGGGAGCTCTTCGGCCAACCCAGGGAGGGTGTTTTGACCCCGGTCAGACGCAGCTCAGCCCCGCCACCCCTGGGGCTCTAGCTGGAGCCGAGACGGTCCTAAAACGGACCTTCGGGCCTGTATGGGAGAGGAGAGTGGTGGTGGTGGGACACCCCCCCCCCCGGTCCCAATCTGAGTGACTCTGTCTGGGGACGGAAAACAGAGCGAGCTGGGCGCCCGGAGCTCTGGAAGTCCTGGAGGGAGAGGGCCTCCAGGACCAGTCCAAGCCCAGCCGGGGGCCCACTCTGGCTGGGGACGGGAAACAGAGCGAGCTGGGCGCCCGGAGCTCTGGAAGTCCTGGAGGGAGAGGGCCTCCAGGACCAGTCCAAGCCCAGCCGGGGGCCCACTGTGGCTGGGGACGGAAAACAGAGCGAGCTGGGCGCCCGGAGCTCTGGAAGTCCTGGAGGGAGAGGGCCTCCAGGACCAGTCCAAGCCCAGCCGGGGGGCCCACTCTGGCTGGGGAGGGCGGCCGCGGAAGGCCCTAGGATGGATCACTGGGAATCTTGAGCACCAGGACACCTTTCAAGGCAGTGACCCTAGCCCAGGGAGGGTGCACTCTGGCTGGGGAGAGTGAGTTCAATCTCCACCGTTGTGTGGAGCTGTGGATATTTTGGGGAAAAAATATGACAAAGTCCATAAACGTGAGGTGGGTTCAGGGCCCCATGCCCTCAGACCTCCCTGGCCAGCCCAGGGAGGGTGCCTCCGTCCCGGGCACAGACAGGTCGGTGGGCCTACAGCCTGGAGCTCCGCCTGGAGCTAAGTCGGTCCTAAAACGGACCTTCGGGCCTGTACGGAGGAGGGGAGTGCGGTGAAGGTGAACCCCCCCTCATCAGACCGTGGTGAGCCCCGCTCAGAGTCCGCTCTGGGTGGGTATAAACTCCAGCTTACGCCACGCGCGCTGGAAGTCCTGGAGGGAGAGGGCCTGCAGGACCGTTCCAAGCCCAGACAGGGGCCACTCTGGCTGGGGATGATATCCAGATCGAGCCGAGCGCGGTGGAGCTCTGGAAGTCCTGGAGGGAGAGGGCCTCCAGGACCATTCCAAGCCCTGCCAGGGAGGGTGCGCTCTGGCTGTGGAGTGAGTTCAAACTCCGCCGTGGTGGAGCTCTGAAAAGCATGAAACCTCCAGGGGAAAAAAAGATGGGGGGGTTGATTCCCTGAAAAGTGCATCCCAGGCATGGCGCACCTCTCCTGGGCACGAATAAAGCCCAAAGCCCATGGAGAAAGTGTCTCTGGTGCCGAAATGACAAAGTCCAAAAACCTGCAGTGGGTTCAAACCTCCAGGGCCTTCAAGTCAGTGACCCAAGCCAGGGAGGGTGCGCTCTGGCTGGGGGAGTGAGTTCAGCCTCCGCCGTGGTGGAGCTCTGAAAAGCGTGAAACCTCCAGGAAAAAAAAAAAAGAGATGGGGGGGGGGGGGGGGTTGATTCCCTGAAAAGTGCATCCCAGGCATGGCGCACCTCTCCTGGGCACGAATAAAGCCCAAAGCCCACGGGGGAAGTGACTCTGGTGCCGAAATGACAAAGTCCAAAAACTTGCAGTGGGTTCAAACCTCCATGCTCTCAGACCTCCCTGGCCGGCCCAGGGAGGGCGGCCCGTCCTGGGCCAGAGTCAGATTTTACCGTCACCCCTGGAGCTCAGTCTGGAGCGAAGACGGTCCTAATACGGACCTTCGGGCATGTATGGAGGAGGTGGAGCAGCCTTCCTGGGCACGAATAAAGCCCATGGAGAAAGTGACTCTGGTGCCGAAATGACAAAGTCCAAAAACTTGCAGTGGGTTCAAACCTCCATGCTCTCAGACCTCCCTGGCCGGCCCAGGGAGGGCAGCCCGTCCTGGGCCAGAGTCAGATTTGACCGCCACCCCTGGAGCTCCGTCTGGAGCGAAGACGGTCCTAAAACGGACCTTCGGGCATGTATGGAGGAGGGTGGAGCAGCCTTCCTGGGCACGAATAAAGCCCAAAGCCCATGGAGAAAGTGACTCTGGTGCCGAAATGACAAAGTCCAAAAACTTGCAGTGGGTTCAAACCTCCAGGGCCTTCAAGGCAGTGACCCAAGCCAGGGAGGGTGCGCTCTGGCTGGGGAGTGAGTTCAGCCTCCGCCGTGGTGGAGCGCTGAAAAGCATGAAACTTCCAGGAAAAAAAAGATGGGGGGGGTTGATTCCCTGAAAAGTGCATCCAGGCATGGCGCACCTCTCCTGGGCACGAATAAAGCCCAAAGCCCATGGAGAAAGTGACTCTGGTGCCGAAATGACAAAGTCCAAAAACTTGCAGTGGGTTCAAACCTCCATGCTCTCAGACCTCCCTGGCCGGCCCAGGGAGGGCGGCCCGTCCTTGGGCCAGAGTCAGATTTTACCGTCACCCCTGGAGCTCAGTCTGGAGCGAAGACGGTCCTAAAACGGACCTTCGGGCATGTATGGAGGAGGGTGGAGCAGCCTTCCTGGGCACGAATAAAGCCCATGGAGAAAGTGACTCTGGTGCCGAAATGACAAAGTCCAAAAACTTGCAGTGGGTTCAAACCTCCATGCTCTCAGACCTCCCTGGCCGGCCCAGGGAGGGCAGCCCGTCCTGGGCCAGAGTCAGATTTGACCGCCACCCCTGGAGCTCCGTCTGGAGCGAAGACGGTCCTAAAACGGACCTTCGGGCATGTATGGAGGAGGGTGGAGCAGCCTTCCTGGGCACGAATAAAGCCCAAAGCCCATGGAGAAAGTGACTCTGGTGCCGAAATGACAAAGTCCAAAAACTTGCAGTGGGTTCAAACCTCCAGGGCCTTCAAGGCAGTGACCCAAGCCAGGGAGGGTGCGCTCTGGCTGGGGAGTGAGTTCAGCCTCCGCCGTGGTGGAGCGCTGAAAAGCATGAAACCTCCAGGAAAAAAAAGATGGGGGGGTTGATTCCCTGAAAAGTGCATCCCAGGCATGGCGCACCTCTCCTGGGCACGAATAAAGCCCAAAGCCCACGGGGAAAGTGACTCTGGTGCCGAAATGACAAAGTCCAAAAATGTTGCGGTGGACACAAAGCTCCGTGCTCTCAGACCTCCCTGGCCGGCCCAGGGAGGGTGGCCCGTCCTGGGTCAGAGTCAGATTTCCCCGCCACCCCCGGAGCTCCGTCTGGAGCAAAGACGGTCATGAAACAGACCTTCGGGCCTATATGGAGGAGGGGAGTGCGGCCCTCATCAGACCGTCGTGAGTCCCACTCAGAGTTGCCCTGGTCGGGTATAAAGTCCAGATTACAGATCTCTGGAAGTCCTGTAGTTGGAGAGGGCCTCCAGGAGAGAGTCGGCCGGCCAGCCCAGGCAGGGGGCTCTCTGGCTGGGGAAGAGAAGAGACTTTGGTCTCTGGCAGTACGAAACCTCCAGGAAATGACAGGCCGGTTTTCCGAAAAGCTCTTCCCAGGCAGGGTGCAGCCTCCCTGGGAAACGAATCGTGCTCAAACGACCCCCCCCCCCCCATTGAGTCAAAATGTGAAGAAACGACCAAGTCCGTAAACGTGAGGCGGGTTCAGAGCTCCGTGCTCTCAGACCTCCCTGGCCAGCCCGTGGAGGGTGCCTCGGTCCCGGTCACAGACAGTTCGGCGCGCGCCTACCGGAGCTCCGCCTGGGGCTGAGTCGGTCCTAAAACGGACCTTCGGGCCTTTGTGGAGGAGGGAAAGAGCAGGTTGGAGGCACACACCCGACCGCCCTCATCAGACCGTCGTGAGTCCCACTCAGAGTTGCCCTGGTCGGGTATAAAGTCCAGATTACAGATCTCTGGAAGTCCTGTAGTTGGAGAGGGCCTCCAGGAGAGAGTCGGCCGGCCAGCCCAGGCAGGGGGCTCTCTGGCTGGGGAAGAGAAGAGACTTGGTCTCTGGCAGTACGAAACCTCCAGGAAATGACAGGCCGGTTTTCCGAAAAGCCCTTCCCAGGCAGGGTGCAGCCTCCCTGGGAAACGAATCGTGCTCAAACGACCCCCCCATTGAGTCAAAATGTGAAGAAACGACCAAGTCCGTAAACGTGAGGCGGGTTCAGAGCTCCGTGCTCTCAGACCTCCCTGGCCAGCCCGGGGAGGGTGCCTCGGTCCCGGTCACAGACAGTTCGGCGCGCGCCTACCGGAGCCCCGCCTGGGGCTGAGTCGGTCCTAAAACGGACCTTCGGGGTCTCGAGGAGGAGGGGGACAACGGACACTGAACAGAGAGCCACGGTGGTCAGACCGGGTAGGGAAACGTCCTGACTCAGCCCAGAGAAGTTGCACTTGGTTGCGGCGAGAGACTTACAGTAAACGCGGGTCTGGTTTGGACACCCAGACCCCCCCCCCCCCCCCCCTCGGTGCCAGGGCGTGCATACCGGTTCAACGTGTGCTGTCCCGGGCGATCTAGGGGTGAAAGACACCGGTGACAAGGTAACGGAAAACGGGCGCCTCCGGGTTGCCCGGGCCCGGAGGAGCGCACCCTCTCCTTCGGGCCGTCACGTCACGGGGGGTGCCTGGTCGATTGGAGCTTCGGACGCGCCAGGGGACGGCCCCTGCCCGGTCGAGAGACCGCTATGGGCAGCTTGCTCCTCCCCGATTTGCGCGTCGACTCTAGACGCGGCCTCCCCCCGGGGAAAGCAGGCCGCCTCGAACCTCGGGAGACTCAGCTGGCCCGTCTGGAAAAACGGATGTCCGCAGCAGGGGCGGCCACGCGGGTGCGTCGGGAGGCTTGGACGGTTGGTGGGGTTTCCTTGGGGGCCCCCACCCCGCCAGCACGTCTTGGAGCCCAACTTCGCCCTGCGCCTCCCTCGCTTTGAAAGCACCCTTCCCGGTTACGGCCTCGATCCAGAGGCCCCCTCCTTCCACCCAGACGGGAGGGTTCCTCACGCGCGCCCTATGAGCGGCCGTGCCGCCTCGAGCCCCAGGCCCGAGCGGAGCGAGACCCGCGTGTAGGAAGCCAGCGCGTGGCGGTTCGCTCGCTCGCTCGCTCGCTCGTCCGGGTGCTCCCCTCGGTCGATCCCCGAGGTAAATCAACCATATGCTTGTCGAACGGTCGGTCTTGGGTAAATGGCGAAACGAATCCAGGGGCTTGAGACACCCCTGGAGAAAGGGCGGTGGAGCAAAGATACGGACAGAGTCCCACACGCTGCGGTTCAACCAGATTCCCACGAACACTCGACTCCTCTGGCTGGTGACCAGGGAGGGCGCCTCGGTGTCGGGCACGAGCGAATCCGTCCGCCGTGACGGAGCTCCCGTCGGAGCAAAGACGGTCCTGAAACGGACCTTGGGGGTGTTGTCGAGGAGAAGAAGGGGACACACGCTCCGCTCGGACAAGGTGAGAGGGGAAAGAAAGAAAGAAAGAAAGAAAGAAAGAAAGAAAGAAAGAAAGAAAGAAAGAAAGAAAGAAACAAACAAACAAACAAACAAACAAACGGGTGCCTCCGGGTCCCCTCGGTTCGGTTCGCTACATCCTGGGGAGGATGCCTTGTCTGGGGCGGTGAGCGGCGCCGAAGGCGCCCTGGAGGAAAAAGTCCACCTCCGAAAAACGGACAGAGTCCGAAACGATGGGGTCCAGCCAGATTCCCACAAAACGCGTCTCCCTGGCTGGCGACCAGGGAGGGCGCCTCGGTGTCGGGCACGATCGAATCCGTCCGCCGTGACGGAGCTCCCGTCGGAGCAAAGACGGTCCTAAAACGGACCTTGGGGGGTTTTGTCGAGGAGGGGACAAACGCTCCGCTCGGACAAGGTGAGAGGAAGAAAAACGGGTGCCTCCGGTTTCCCTCGGTTCGGTTTCCTACATCCTGGCTTCCCTGGAGGAAAGTCCACCTCCGAAAAAAAAAAAAAAAACGGACAGAGTCCAGAAATGTGCATTCCAACGAGATCCCCACGG
>NC_138242.1:34727149-34751087 GCF_964197995.2 Scardinius erythrophthalmus | reverse complement strand
ACCAGCACTGTCTCGGTACTATGGCAGGACTTAAAGCCCGACTGGAAGGGCTCGCTAATTGAATTTGCCGTGATGTATGCTTGTAGCTGCTTGAATATCACTTTTTCTAAAACCTTAGCTAAAAAAGGTAGATTTGAAATCGGTCTAAAATTGTTTGGATCCTCTATTGCCAAATTAGGCCTCTTTAATAATGGACGAACTGTAGCATACTTAAAAACTGCTGGACAAGTGCCCTGACTGAGGCACTTGTTAATGAGGTTCAGCACTGTGATTCCTACACTAGCAAAAATCTCCTTAAAAAAACGAGGTGACATGACCCTAACCCTAACCCTTAAGATTGAAGGATCTGGATACCTAGTTTGCCTAGGATTAATAACTGAATTTATTATCTCAAATAAAATTTTAGGTTCATTCACATGTTGAGTGATAACATCTGAGTAATACTTGTGTTTAGCATCTCTGGAGGCCTTCTGAAATGATTGTAACGATTCTCTAAAGATCTCATAATGGACCTGCAATTTATATTTTTTCCACCTCCTCTCAGCTTGTCGAGCCTGTTGTCTAAGTGCCCGTAGAGGTTCATTATCCCATGGCAAATGTTTAATTTTACCCCTTTTAGCTCTGAGAGGAGCAACATTATCCAAAATATCTGCACAGACTGAAGTAAACCGTTCCAACAACTCATCAGCACTTAAGTTCATCAAAGATGTCTCAGATAAAATAGATTCACCATACTCTTTATACAAAATAGAGAATTCAGCATTAGTAGCGGGATTGAATTTCCGAGACCATATTTTTTCTGGCAGTGACTTTTCCACATTCTTGTTGGAACATACATTGAAGAACACTGGTTTATGGTCCGAAAACACTACTTCGTCAATCAAAATGTCCTGAATATGTAGGTTAAAAGATAAAACCAAATCTAACATATGGCCCAACTTATGAGTTGGTCCTTTGACCCACTGTGTCAAATCATAAGAGTCAATCATATTTGCAAACTCTCTGGAGACCACATCCTGCCCACAACACAAATGTACATTAAAATCCCCAATAATTAGAAAACTGTCGAATTGTGTAATCAGGTTACTCACAAAATCAGAAAATTCATTCACAAAGTCCTTATTTGGCTTTGGAGGACGATACACAAGAGCCACCAACACAGGATTTGTAAACATTATCTGAAACGTTTGTAGCTCAAAACTATTATAGAGTTCGGTTGAGATCGACCGACATCCGATTTCATCTTTAAAAATAGACATAAGACCCCCACCGCGACCAGTTAACCGAGGGGAATTATAATATGAGTAGCCCAGTGGTAGAAATTCGGACATCGAAGTAAGATCTCCTACCTTTAGCCAAGTTTCCGACAGAAAAAGGAAGTCCAGCTTATTGTTCATAATAAAGTCATTGAGCATGAAGGTTTTATTTCCCACGGAGCGAACGTTGAGCAAGGCCATCTGCACTGAGGCTTTTCCTTTGATCATTTTCCGCTCGCAACGAACGGGACGAAGATTTCGCAGCTCAATGCCTCTCGAACAAACTCGTGACCATCCCGTTTGTCTCGCAAAGGCCGGACCATCAGGGACTATCGGGTGAATCCAGCCACTCGTGCCAGTCGCAAAACGCCGACATAGTATTCGGTTTGCACCTCGCCTATCCACGTGCGTTGAATCTGGACGAAATGCAGCACTGGATTCTCTGCCATCCATGGCCCGTTTCAGTTTTACAATAACATCGCCGCGTTTTCCTCGCTTTCTCCAGCGGCGTCTTCGAGGAGCACTGGAGGAGGTGCGGCACAGGTGCAGAGGGATTTTCTCCAGCAGGTATGGAGGAATAAAACCAGATCCCTCAAAATCATTTTTAAACGCGGCATCCACAGTCGTCTGGATCGTTAGCAGTTGATTCCGATCATAAATAAATAATGAAGATGCATATTGAGTACAACAGGTTAACAGCAACAGGAACAGAACAAAGACAAACGGAGCAGGTAGACGGCATGCCATGACCACCGGCGCCATCTATATATAGATATGGGATCCAAATGTGGAAATTCTCGGCATGACTTTAAGACCTTTCTATCTGCCTAGAGAATTTGGTTGTATCTTGGTGTTCGTGGTATATGTACCGCCCAGCGGCAAACCATCTCAGGCAGCAAGCCTGATTGCGGACTATGTTCACGAACTACAACTCAGCTACTCAGATGCCCCTGTGATTGTACTGGGTGATTTAAACCAGTGCAAATTGGAGACTTTGTTGCCAGGATTCGAACAGTATGTAAAAACTCAAACAAGAAACAATAATATCCTTGATAAGTGCTTTGAATGTCAGGAATGCTTATGTGTCCAAAAGTATGCCACCAATTTTAAATTCTGACCACAATGTTGTGCTTATGATTCCCGTGTATAGGACTAAACTTAAAAAAAGTAAACCAGAAAAGAAAATTATCAGAATATGGTCAAATGAAAGTGTAAAACAACTGAAAGCCTGTTTTGATTGGACAAACTGGGAAATCTTTGAAGGCTCATTAGACAAAAGAACTACAGTGTTAAATGATTATATAAACTTCTGTGTGGAGCTGAACATACCTACTAAAGAGATTAAAGTTTATCCAAATAACAAACCATATGTGACTAAAGATATTAAAGAAATAATAAATGTGAGGAAAGTAGCTTTTAAAGATAAAAATAGTCTGGTACTTAAACAAACGGAAAGGGAGTTAAAAATTAAATTAAAAGAAACAAAAGAAGTTCATAGGAAGTGTTTGGAGAAAGCATTTAAAATTAACAACTCTAAAAAGGTTTGGGATATTATGAAAACTATGTCTGGACTGTCGTCCTCAAATAAATCCATTGTAACTGATGATGAACTTAGATTTGGGAACGAACTAAACACCTTTTTTACACGGTTTGAACTAACAGGCAAACAAGATAAGAACAAAGAAACAACACATAGAGTTCTAGTACCATCAGATAGAATTGTTATTGAGGTTGAAGATGTTAGGAAAATGTTTCAATCTATTAATACAAAAAAGGCTGTGGGTCCTGATGGATGTAGTGCAGGCCTCTTAAAAACTTTCGCTCAGGAACCAGCACCTGTGTGGCAACCAGTATTTCAAGCTTCAGTTGACACACATGCTGCCCCTGTGATATGGAAAACCGCGGACATAAAACCACTACCGAAGATATCATGTCAAAAAAAAATACAAAGACTTTAGACCAATAGCTCTCACTTCTGTGATTGTATCTCACTTCTCTTTCTCGAAGCTTAATGCAGTGTCTGCTTTTGATCCATACCCAATGCCAAGAGTTGATGAGCTAATTGAACGACTGGGCAAAGCTAAGTATTTAACAACTCTTGACTTATGCAAAGGATATTGGCAAGTGCCATTGGCTTCATCGGCTAAAGAACTGACTGCTTTCCGTGTTCCTTCTGGATTATATCATTTTAAATTTATGCCTTTTGGCCTGCAGGGGGCGGCAGCAACTTTTCAGCTCTTGGTGGATCAGGTGCTGAGAGGAGTGGACAGTTTTGCAGCAGCTTATATCGATGACATAGTCATTTACAGCGACTCATGGGAAAAACATCTGGAACATCTTGCTGAAGTGTTCGATAAAATCCATCACGCAGGTCTGGTTGTCAATGCCAAAAAGTGCCAGATTGCCAAGCAGGAGGTCTCTTGTTTGGGCTACGTCGTGGGTGGAGGATCAATCAGGCCTCAAGTGGATAAAGTGCAAGCTATCTTGTCGTGTGTACCCCCAACGACGAAGAAGAGTGTTCGATCATTTCTGGGCTTGGTGGGCTGGTACAGGAGATTTGTTCCAAATTTTGCCAGCAGAGCTGCAGTATTAACGAATCTCACAAGGAAGAGTAGCCCCATAAAGGTCAAGTGGACCCCAGAGTGTGAGCAAGCTTTTCAAGATTTAACAATGTAGATTGTTTCAAAGCAGCTTTACAGAGATAAACGTATCATTTAAGGTAACAGAGATTGTTTTGGCTTTATAGCAGTTCTTTAATAAAGTTATTTTCCAGGTAAAGTTAGTTTTGATTGATTCGCTTCCGTCGCAACAATCATTTGTTATTAAATTAGGGGCCACTAAGACGACACCATTCTCTCTACACAGACTTTAAACGCGAACCTGTGAGAAACGCTGATGGCATTCACATGCGCATTAAGAATTGGTTCTATAGTTATGTGCTTTTGAATATACAGTGCTATGCATAAGTTTAGACACCCATACTAAAGTTGACTAAAAAGAGGAATAAAAAATCATCTTTTGGAAACTGAACTTAATGCCTTAATTTAAAAAATTAGGAAAAATCCAACCATTGTGAATGAATAATGTATCGTAAATAAATAAATATTCTTCCATATTCTTCGTCAACTTTAGTATGGGTGTCTAAACTTATGCATAGCACTGTATGTGGGCAGGTTTGTAATTCCCTACAAACCAAGCCTAAATAAAGCACTGGTCTTTCCTTATAAATTTTGATACAGAATTTTATTTTATTTTGTCACTTCGGGGTAGATACGTGAAACGAATTAAGGGTTAGGGTTGACGCATCTCCCGCTCTGACTGTGTCCTGCTGAAGCTCATGCAGGATCAAGATAAACTGGGGCTGGTGTGTCTGTCAGAACTGTTTTCTCTTCTAAGACTGACGTGTTCTTCAGAAGGCTGTTGGTGAAGATCCAGCGCTGTGTGTCCAGAGAGCGATCAGCCGGTCAGAACTGAACCTAGAGCTCGAATCCGCACATGAACAAACACTTTAGACTGAGGAGAAAAGACTTTAAACCAAGACAGGAAAAGACATGAAGACATTTATTTGCTGAAAGCTTTGGTGCTTTAGACGACTGATTCACAGCGAAACTACGACCAGACATACTTAGTCTATGGCAATGACTTACATAAGAACAAAAATACTTTAAAAAATCCTAAAATAATAGTTTTGGAATTTGGACAAAAACCCTATTTGCCCGTTATTCATACAATTAATATTAAAGAACTTGTGTAGTGAACTGAATGGCATCTTTTTATGTGGACTACACATTCAAAACGTGTTGCTGAATGATTTTTTTTTGCTGAGTTCAAGCATCATTAAATCAAAACAGTGTCTCATTACCCCTCTTGGTAGTATTAAAAAAAGAGCAAAACTTTAGTGACTGGATGGACAGCTCTTCCCATTCATTCTCTCTCTCTCTCTCTCTCTCTCTCTCTCTCTCTCTCTCTAATTAAACTAGTTTATTTTTTGGATAGTAAAAGGTTTTTGACATTGCCAAAGCATAGTAACGTTAAATGTACATACAATCATGTTCACACAAATACACATTAAAGAAAGAGATGTTAAAAGTACTAATAAAGAGCAGCTTATCTAAGGTTTGCTATTTTCTGCATGTTCTAGTTTCCCAGCTCCATCTGTGCGCAGCGTTTATCATCTAGATCAGGGATGTGTAACTTCAGTCCTGCAGTGTTGATAAAAACTCACCTGTAGCCGTCTAGTAATCCTGAAGACAATAGCCCCGTTTACATGTTGCATTGTATTCCGATTACAACCAGTTTAAAAATCCAATCAGAATGAAATGCTCCATGTCAACACCTCAATCGGAATAAAAATGCTCAAACCGATTGAAATTTCAGTCGGATTGAAGGGGGTGGATGTAATAAACCTTTACCTAAACCTAAACCTTACGTGGAATAAACCTTTTCACGAACCGATCAAACTGAAGATTACACCATGTAAACGAGCTGATCCGATTACTTTGAGCGTACGTCTTTCTGCGCATGCCTGGTTTTGCGCCAGATAATTCTGTCAGCTAACATTATGCCTTCTGTTTGTGATCCGATGTGGATTCTGATCACCGTATAAGGTAGGAATATTTATACCCGATGCAAAAAACTATGCACGCTAACCATTACCATAGTAAACATGATAAATATGTATGCTTGAAGAAATCAGACAAATCAATCCTGTTTTAATAGCCTATGTCTCGGACTATCCTCTTTTTCTCTGACTGAAAATATAACTATCATTTTGGGAGAGAGTGCTAAAGCTCCTCAGGTCATATTTTTGGTGGCATATTTGTAGAAATTAACATTCTTTCTAAATGTGATGTAAATACGTCCTGTTATTAGGCTACCAAATAAACAGAAACAGACGCGAATAAGTTGTGTGTCCTCTTTCTTTTGTAAACGTTCACAAACGTCATAAACGGTAAACCACTTTATTTCTGTGTGACTAATGTGCAATTTTAACACAAATTAATTCATTATGATTAATGTATCGCTTTTTATTGTAAGCCTGTGGTAAAACATCTATTCTTGGGTTTTAAATATTTAATTAAACAACAAAAATGCCAGCAAACAGTCGCTCTTGTTGTTTCCAGTGATTTCTTTCTGCTCAGTTTTCTGATAAAACTTCCTTTTTTTCTTCTTCTTTTTTTTTTTTACAATAATGATATATATTTAATTATATGCTATAATGAGTGTGCTATGAATATGAGAATGAAAAACTGATGCAAATACAAAACAAGACAATAATAAACAAAGAACAATAGATAATAGTTTTATACAATAAAACGGCCCGTTTATGGCTCGCACTGGCCCGACAGTGGAAACGCGGCTGATGCCTACAACTAACGCGACAATTAAGTGATGCACCATCTTGACAGGATTGAAAACGTGGAAATAATGAGCTTCCAGATCCGGCAGACAAGCTGTGTGCGCATGTCAGAAAATGATTTCGATTGAAAGCGTCAGCACATGTAAACACCAGATCTGTTTAGATAACATCCCATGTAAACAGTCAACCGGAATCCATCAATCAGAACGATCTCAATCAGAATAGCAAAAAAGTGTGCATGTAAACGGGGCTAGTGAAGAGCTTGTTCAGTTGGGTTAGATTGGGTGGGCACTAACCTCTGCAGGATCAAAGCTGATATACAGTACCTGATATCACCACTGGGATAAAGCAGTTTGGAGAACAGATGGTAAATATCACATTCATAAATATCAATGGTCAAAAAAGGTACACAATTTTGTACACTAAGTTTGAGCTTTATCAGTATCTTGAAGCATTGGAGGGCATAAAGAAACGGGTTTCATTTTTATTTTTTTAACAATCACAAGTTGTTTATTCATAATGTCACATGAACCTGTACAGCAAATGCATAGACAATTTCACTCCAGATTATTCAATAGAGGAAACAACACAGGCACGCCGGAATTAAAGCAAAAGGACATTTTCATTGAAGAGCAACTGGTCTTTCCAAAAACCCTTTGACTGCACAGACCAGAACCTGTTCTAATCAGATGAAACCCGTGGGATCTCACGGAGAGCAGACACGCCCGTAGAACAGAACGCTCCTGGACGGGTTGTGGCGTATGAAGAAGAGGAACGGGTGATCGGCACAGAAGCGCTCGGGACGCATCAGACAGCGCATCATCATCACGGCACCGGTGGCCGCCGCCGCCTCCGTTCCCTCTTCGTTCACTTCAACAAACGACTTGTGCACCACCTTCGACAGCACTAGATCATTCCCGGGGGACATTGCTGAAAAATCAGCTTTCTTCGAGTCAAACGCATCCACCATTCCCAGGCTGATCAGAAGAGAGTTCATGTTATAGGTTTCCTCCATCTTGAATCTGGGCAGAGATACTTCAACTTCCAGAAGGTCCATCATGTCGGGTCGGGTCCACTCCATGAAGTTCTCGAAGCTCAGCGCGCTCTCCAGCTGGACAAGAGGGATCGACACAACTCAACACAGCAGATCAACACAACTCAACTCCACACAGCAGATCAACACAACTCAACACAACTCCACACCTTCTGAAGGCCGGTGTTGTCGTCCTCCATGGCGTTGGGAAGCAGGATCAACATACTGAGGTCTTTTCCCACATACGGCAGCTCCAGAATCTGACAGTTCACCTCAGGAATGAAGGCCAGAGGAAACTTGGCCTTCTGGAACATCATCCGCACCGGCTTCGATTCATTCTGTCAACCAATGAAAACAT
Organism: Scardinius erythrophthalmus; assembly: GCF_964197995.2. Lineage (NCBI taxonomy): Eukaryota > Metazoa > Chordata > Actinopteri > Cypriniformes > Leuciscidae > Scardinius > Scardinius erythrophthalmus. The sequence continues at coordinate 34,743,081 of NC_138242.1, read as the reverse complement.
ATCGTCACTCTCACTGATATCACATGACTGTTGCTGCAAAAATCATCAAGAAGGAAACAATAGAAATATTACACATATTCCATGAAGAAATGAAGAATACACAACACGGATCAGTCTGCCCTCCATCCAAGATAAATCTAAACAATCACATGATCCAGCAAACGGCATCTTCATTCTCTTTCATCAGGAATGAGATTGATGACGACTAGAACTAAAAGATTCTTCCCACTGTCCCACTAAACATCCCTGTAATCTGGAAATGTGTGTATTTCTCATCCATTTCAGTATGACATTCAGTTACATTCTATTTTATATACATTTACTTTGAAATATTTGAGAACTGCAGCCCAATTGTTCCCTATTTCTAAATTCAATATCAGGCTTTCGCAATGTTTCACAAGCTGGAAGATTACACCACTGTTTTCTGCAGAGCTACTTTACAGCTCAATTGAACTCTTTTCATAATTGATGCACTTTACACAGTTATTGAACAGATATGAATCAACAGTGAACTGATTTCAGCTGAATAATGATGGTTTAATATCATTATTTTCCTGTTATTACTGTGAAGCTGCTTTGAAACAATCTGTATTGTATAAAACGCTGTAGAAAAAAAGCTGACAAGGAAAGTTAATTTATATGCAGTAGCCAATCTCACATACAATGGTAATTAAAAAGCATATTAAAGAAAAAGATAAATAGACATTCAAGTCAAACCATGTAAGAAAGTTCACATTAAAAAGGTATAATAATAATGTAAGAGCGTCTGAATCTGACCTTGTTGATCTTGAACTGCTCGTCTCGGGTCTGATCCTCTCTGAACTTTCTCTCCCAGTCGCCCTTGAAATATACAGCGTTTACCAGCACGAGTTTGGTCAGAGAATCCACGTCTCCTTCTGCCAGCAGGTCCTTGATCTTCTCTACGATTATAAACACATTAAAACTGACACAGCAGGAATTGCTCAAATCAAGTGAGTTTATTAGTAGTAGTAATGCAGCACTTAATGGATGAAGTGATGTCGCATTAAAGACACATCATTGTGCTTTTCTTCCTGACATTGTGTTAAATTTGTGCTTGTCCACCTTGTGTTTGCTCCTCCACCCAGCTGTTGATGTGTGAACGAGCCGAGTCCGCCTGACCGATGAAGTCCAGCGTCTCCAGATCAGCCTGATACAGGCCCTTCGTGTCACTGACGAACTTCTGGAACAACAAAGAGGAAACATAAAGACGTACTGCACAAACAACTAAAACATGTATAATTTTTTTCACCATTTAAAAAAAACTAAAACTTTTTTTCACTTCACTTCAACAATAATATTCCAAGGGTCTTCTTTAAAATCAGACCAAACTTCAATCTGTGCTCCAAAAGTGATTTTTTTTTTTACATATTTTGTCGTCTAAGGCCCACAGAGCATCTTCTGTAAACTGTTGCATAAGAATAAAGCAGGCAGATGTGTGTGTGTTTGGGTGTGTGTGTGAATGAACCTCAGTGAATCTGTAGCTCTTCTCTCCATACAGTCGATTGGCGAGACTCAGTGCGTACGGCGCCTCGCCTCGGATCATCTCGCTCAGGAGTTTACTAAAGCCAGCGTGGGTTTCAGCCTCTGCTCCGGCAAAATGCAAAGTCTGGAGACAAACAGTCAATTACAGAAGTTGCAGATGTGATTATTCTGTAAAAAAACACTGAGAAATCAGACGATATGGAAGCATAAATATGTTTTTTTCAGTTCACAGACGGAGCTTTAATCAGTTTTTGCTGAAAATGTGATCAACATTATTTAATCAAAATCATTAAACCATTTAAATCAAACAAATAAATGTTTCAACATTCATTCTGTCCATTCAAATTTATCAATAGGTGATCCTTTACCACCTCTGTGTGACAACAGCTCATTTGAATCGCATTCAATTACCATCACTAGTCCAATTAAAACCCATTTTGTAGTTGTTTATCGTCCCCCAGGTCAGCTTTAATTTTTTCCTGGAGGAGCTTAATGTGCTACTCTCATCCTTCCCCGAGGATGGAACTCTTCTCATAGTTCTTGGAGACTTCAACATCCACCTAGAAAAGCCTCAGGCTGCTGATTTGCACTAACAGTGCAACTGATAATCTTTTCTCCACTTTAACATCCTGCTTGGACAACTTCTGCCCCCTTTCCTCCAGGCCAGCCCGCGTCACACCCTCTGCCCCCTGGTTATCTGATGTTCTCCGTGAACATCGTTCTAAACTCAGGGGTGCAGAGAGGAAGAGGCGCAAATCGAAAGATCCTACTGACCTTGGTCTTAATCAATCCCTCCTCTCTTCCTTTTCTGCTAATATCTCTCCTGCTAAAATTACTTACTATCACAACAAAATTAACAATTCTTCTGACTCTCGCATGCTTTTTAACATTCTTCGGATTTTGCCACATTCTTCATGAATTTACAATTTCTTCATAGATTTCTTCATCAATTCTCAAACTAACATACACATCTTACCAGCTAACACACAGTCTACCCTCCCTCCTCTCGGCTTTCAAAGGCAGAAGAACACTTAAATCCTGATGTACTCGTTACATCATAAGAAGAATGGCATCTACGCTAATTTTAGTGTCTTTTTTTATCCCGAGGTTTTCCCACAGCCTGCCGGATCCAGGCCGTATCCAGATCTGATGAAGGACCTTCACCTGGACCCGATCCAACGCAGTGCTGAAGTGCCAACTAGTCTCTCCCTATGGAGGATCCCTCTACCACTATACAGATAAAGCGTTGTCGGGAAACTCAATTTGCGTATCTACCCCGAATTGATAAAATAAAATAAAATTCTGTATCAAAAATTATAAGGAAACACCAGTACTTTGTTTAGGCTTGGTTTGTAGGGAATTACAAACCTGCGTACATATATTCAAACGCACATAACTATAGAACCAATTCTTAATGCGCATGTGAACGCCATCAGCGTTTCTCACAGGTTCGCGTTTAAAGTCTGTGTAGAGGGAATGGTGTCGTCTTAGCGGCCCCTAATTTAATAACAAATGATCGTTGCGACGGAAGCGAATCAATCATAACTAACTTTAGCTGGAAAATAACTTTACTAAAGAACCGCTATAAAGCCAAAACAATCTGTTACCATAAATTATATGTTTATCTCTGTAAAGCTGCTTTGAAACAATCTACATTGTTAAAAGCGCTATATAAATGAAGATGACTTGACTTGACTAGAAGTCTCTAAACTCCTCCTTTTCCAATCGCCCTACTACCTGTTCGCTTGATCCTATTCCCACTAACCTACTTCAAGCCATTTCATCCACAGCTGTACCTGCACTCACACACATCATAAACACCTCTCTTCACACTGGTACCTTTCCCACAGCATTTAAGCAGGCTCGGGCACATCTGGAAAATTACAGACCAGTATCTCTTCTTCCATTCATTGCGAAAACACTTGAACGAGTTGTTTTCTACCAGATCTCTTCCTTTCTTACACAGAACACCCTCTGTAACCTCAACCAGAGCGGCTGAGTCTGTAACCTCAACCAGAGAACCTCAACCAGAGCGGCTGAGTCTGTAACCTCAACCAGAGAACCTCAACCAGAGTGACTGAGTCCGTAACCTCAACCAGAGCGGCTGAGTCTGTAACCTCAACCAGACAACCTCAACCAGAGCGGCTGAGTCCATAACCTCAACCAGAGCGGCTGAGTCTGTAACCTCAACCAGAGAACCTCAACCAGAGCGGCTGAGTCTGTAACCTCAACCAGAAAACCTCAACCAGAGCGGCTGAGTCCGTAACCTCAACCAGAGAATCTCAACCAGAGCGGCTGAGTCCGTAACCTCAAACAGAGAATCTCAACCAGAGCGGCTGAGTCTGTAACCTCAACCAGAAAACCTCAACCAGAGCGGCTGAGTCCGTAACCTCAACCAGAGAATCTCAACCAGAGCGGCTGAGTCCGTAACCTCAACCAGAGAATCTCAACCAGAGCGGCTGAGTCTGTAACCTCAACCAGAGAACCTCAACCAGAGCGGCTGAGTCTGTAACCTCAACCAGAGAACCTCAACCAGAGCGGCTGAGTCCGTAACCTCAACCAGAGAATCTCAACCAGAGCGGCTGAGTCCGTAACCTCAACCAGAGAACCTCAACCAGAGCGGCTGAGTCTGTAACCTCAACCAGAGAACCTCAACCAGAGCGGCTGAGTCCGTAACCTCAACCAGAGAATCTCAACCAGAGCGGCTGAGTCCGTAACCTCAACCAGAGAACCTCAACCAGAGCGGCTGAGTCCGTAACCTCAACCAGAGAATCTCAACCAGAGCGGCTGAGTCCGTAACCTCAACCAGAGAATCTCAACCAGAGTGGCTGAATCCGTAAGGCCATCCTTAAAAATATTCTTGTTTGCCGTAACCCGACCGACCCTGTCAATTTAGTACCCACCCAATTATTTATTTTTTTTCCCTTTCAGTCCGACCGACTTGCCGGTTGTAAACTTGCGTTTAGACCGACCGATTTTTTTTTTAACTCTTCAAACAACTAATACAACTGCAATAAAATAATATTAGTTATTAAGTATTGTGAATATAAATTGCCTAGACCTACATACAAACATAAGCTACGTTCTTTCTTTTAAATAAAAACCCGTGGCGCGTCATCTATGATTATGTTTACACCATTGGTTAACCGTTAACGCATGTCACACTACTGCCTGCAAGCTAAGTTTGCTTCGTTTCATTCACTGTCAATGGTTCGCGCTTGGTAATGATGGCTGCGGCTTTACTCTAAAGATTATTTCATTTTTATATGTTGTTGAATATGGTTTATTAAAAATAAACATGCGAGAGCATGTTATAGGCTATATGTCATGTTTTAGTCAGATATGACGACGACGCTACTGCAACACGCATTGCCGCAGATGAGAAGCTGAGCATCAATGTGCAAACTATCGCAAATCAAAGTGAAAGTAAGTCGCTGACGCTTAACACACAATCATCATCATTAAATGTAAAGAAACGAAATGATCTTACCAGGGCTGTTTCCGCTTTCTCTTATTGCGGGCTTTGATTCAGAAATTTTAGCTGATGATAAATAAAATAATGTAGTCATAACTGTTGCTTTCGGTGACGTGCACTCCATTAAATCTACATATAGCGGTAATTGAAGATCGGATTTATATCCGCAAAAAAACAACACACATTTAGCCTATGTAACCAGGTGTAAATGGAATCGTTTTGATAAATCAGATTGCAATCCGATCTGAGAAAACGCATGAAGTGGCCTGGTGTAAACAGCCCTTAGACATAGGTGAAAAATGTCCCCCCCCCACCGACCCTGATTTTTTAAAAAAAAATGAAAAAATATATACTTTTTTTATATTATTTTTTATATATATAAAAAAATATAGACCGACCTACCGACCCTTTTTTTCTTTTTTTTTTGCTGTTACTGCAAACCAAAATATTTTTAAGGATGGCCTAACCTCAACCAGAGCGGCTGAGTCCGTAACCTCAACCAGAGCGGCTGAGTCCGTAACCTCAACCAGAGAATCTCAACCAGAGCGGCTGAGTCTGTAACCTCAACCAGAGCGGCTGAGTCCGTAACCTCAACCAGAGAATCTCAACCAGAGCGGCTGAGTCTGTAACCTCAACCAGAGCGGCTGAGTCCGTAACCTCAACCAGAGAATCTCAACCAGAGCGGCTGAGTCCGTAACCTCAACCAGAGAATCTCAACCAGAGCGGCTGAGTCCGTAACCTCAACCAGAGAATCTCAACCAGAGCGGCTGAGTCCGTAACCTCAACCAGAGAATCTCAACCAGAGCGGCTGAGTCCGTAACCTCAACCAGAGCGGCTGAGTCTGTAACCTCAACCAGAGAATCTCAACCAGAGCGGCTGAGTCCGTAACCTCAACCAGAGTGGCTGAATCCGTAACCTCAACCAGAGAATCTCAACCAGAGCGGCTGAGTCTGTAACCTCAACCAGAGCGGCTGAGTCCGTAACCTCAACCAGAGAATCTCAACCAGAGCGGCTGAGTCCGTAACCTCAACCAGAGTGGCTGAATCCGTAACCTCAATCAGAGCGGCTGAGTCTGTAACCTCAACCAGAGCGGCTGAGTCCGTAACCTCAACCAGAGCGGCTGATTCTGTAACCTCAACTAGAGAACCTTAACCAGAGCGGCTGAGTCCGTAACCTCAACCAAAGGAACCTCAACCAGAGCGGCTGAGTCTGTAACCTCAACCAGAGTGACTGAGTCCGTAACCTCAACCAGAGCGGCTGAGTCTGTAACCTCAACCAGAGAACCTCAACCAAAGCGGCTGAGTCCGTAACCTCAACCAAAGCGACTGAGTCCGTAACCTCAACCAGAGCGGCTGAGTCTGTAACCTCAACCAGAGAACCTCAACCAGAGCGGCCGAGTCTGTAACCTCAACCAGAGCGACTGAGTCCGTAACCTCAACCAGAGTGACTGAGTCCGTAACCTCAACCAGAGTGACTGAGTCCGTAACCTCAACCAGAGCGACTGAGTCCGTAACCTCAACCAGAGCGACTGAGTCCGTAACCTCAACCAGAGCGACTGAGTCCGTAACCTCAACCAGAGCGACTGAGTCCGTAACCTCAACCAGAGCGGCTGAGTCTGTAACCTCAACCAGAGAACCTCAACCAAAGCGGCTGAGTCCGTAACCTCAACCAAAGCGACTGAGTCCGTAACCTCAACCAGAGCGGCTGAGTCTGTAACCTCAACCAGAGAACCTCAACCAGAGCGGCTGAGTCTGTAACCTCAACCAGAGCGACTGAGTCCGTAACCTCAACCAGAGTGACTGAGTCCGTAACCTCAACCAGAGCGACTGAGTCCGTAACCTCAACCAGAGCGACTGAGTCCGTAACCTCAACCAGAGCGACTGAGTCCGTAACCTCAACCACTTTCAAGAAACGGCTGAAGACGCATATTTTTCGGCAGCACTTGATCCAGTAATACTAACACTTTCTCTTCTTTTCTATTTATATATAAAAAAAAAAATTGCATATTGTTGTCCTATTGTTAGTTTAACTGCTTCTATTGTTCTCATCTGTAAGTCGCTTTGGATAAAAGCGTCTGCTAAAGGAATAAATGTAAATGTAAATTTCAATATGTTAATTCATCTAAAAAAGCTGAAACAGCTCTTCTCTTTATGACTTGATTTACACACCCTGAGCTGATAACAGAACATTTCATAACAATTTACTGCCTTTCTGTGGTAATAATGACTCACAGACCTACAGCTCACCAACCCTGGAGTCAAAGTACAGACTGAGAGAAAAGCTGCGCCTCCATGAGCAAACACAGCGTCACGTGACCCGAATGTGACGTGATCTCTCAATGCGACTCAACACGCGATCATGAACACACCACATTAACAACATGTTAGTGTCTTTGCTTCCTTTATTCTACTGTGAGTGTGTGTGTTCTGCTGTGAGTGTGTGTTGTGTTCTGCTGTGAGTGTGTGTTGTGTTCTGCTGTGAGTGTGTGTGTGTTCTGCTGTGAGTGTGTGTGTGTGTTCTGCTGTGAGTGTGTGTGTGTTTTGCTGTGAGTGTGTGTGTGTTCTCTGCTGTGTGTGTGTGTGTGTGTGTGTGTGTGTGTGTTCTACTGTGAGTGTGTGTGTTCTCTGCTGTGAGTGCGTGTGTTCTCTGCTGTGAGTGCGTGTGTGTTCTGCTGTGAGTGCGTGTGTGTTCTGCTGTGAGTGCGTGTGTGTTCTGCTGTGAGTGCGTGTGTGTTCTGCTGTGAGTGCGTGTGTGTTCTGCTGTGAGTGCGTGTGTGTTCTGCTGTGAGTGCGTGTGTGTTCTGCTGTGAGTGCGTGTGTGTTCTGCTGTGAGTGTGTGTGTGTTCTGCTGTGAGTGTGTATTCCGCTGTGAGTGTGTGTATTCCGCTGTGAGTGTGTGTATTCCGCTGTGAGTGCGTGTGTGTTCCGCTGTGAGTGTGTGTGTTCTGCTGTGAGTGTGTGTGTGTTCTGCTGTGAGTGTGTGTGTGTTCTGCTGTGAGTGTGTGTGTGTTCTGCTGTGAGTGTGTGTGTGTTCTGCTGTGAGTGTGTATTCCGCTGTGAGTGTGTATTCCGCTGTGAGTGTGTGTGTATTCCGCTGTGAGTGTGTGTATTCCGCTGTGAGTGTGTGTGTTCTGCTGTGAGTGTGTGTGTTCTGCTGTGAGTGTGTGTGTGTGTGTGTGTGTGTGTGTGTGTGTGTGTGTTCTGCTGTGAGTGTGTGTGTGTTCTGCTGTGAGTGTGTGTGTGTTCTGCAGTGTGTGTGTGTGTGTGTGTTCTGCTGTGAGTGTGTGTGTTCTGCTGTGTGTGTTCTGCTGTGAGTGTGTGTGTTCTGCTGTCAGTGTGTGTGTGTGTGTGTGTGTGTTCTGCTGTCAGTGTGTGTGTGTGTGTGTGTGTGTGTGTGTGTGTGTGTGTTCTGCTGTGAGTGTGTGTGTTCTGCTGTCAGTGTATGTGTGTGTGTGTGTGTGTGTGTGTGTTCTGCTGTGAGTGTGTGTGTTCTGCTGTCAGTGTGAGTGTGTGTGTTCTGCTGTGAGTGTGTGCGTGTGTGTTCTGCTGTGAGTGTGTGCGCGTGTGTTCTGCTGTGCGTGTTCTGCTGTCAGTGTGAGTGTGTGTGTGTGTGTGTGTTCTGCTGTGAGTGAGTGTGTTCTGCTGTCAGTGTGAGTGTGTGTGTTCTGCTGTCAGTGTGAGTGTGTGTGTGTGTGTGTGTGTGTTCTGCTGTGAGTGTGTGTGTGTTCTGCTGTGAGTGTGTGTGTTCTGCTGTGAGTGTGTGTGTTCTGCTGTGAGTGTGTGTGTGTTCTGCTGTGAGTGTGTGTGTTCTGCAGTGAGTATGTGTGTTCTGCTGTGAGTGTGTGTGTTCTGCTGTCAGTGTGAGTGTGTGTGTTCTGCTGTCAGTGTGAGTGTGTGTGTGTTCTGCTGTGAGTGTGTGCGTGTGTTCTGCTGTGCGTGTTCTGCTGTCAGTGTGAGTGTGTGTGTGTGTGTGTGTGTTCTGCTGTGAGTGAGTGTGTTCTGCTGTCAGTGTGAGTGTGTGTGTTCTGCTGTCAGTGTGTGTGAGTGTGTGTGTGTGTGTGTGTGTGTGTTCTGCTGTGAGTGTGTGTGTGTTCTGCTGTGAGTGTGTGTGTTCTGCAGTGAGTATGTGTGTTCTGCTGTGAGTGTGTGTGTGTATTCCGCTGTGAGTGTGTGTATTCCGCTGTGAGTGTGTGTATTCCGCTGTGAGTGTGTGTGTGTGTGTGTGTTCTGCTGTGTGTGTGTGTGTGTGTGTTCTGCTGTGAGTGTGTGTGTGTGTGTGTTCTGCTGTGAGTGTGTGTGAGTGCGTGTGTGTTCTGCTGTGAGTGCGTGTGTTCTGCTGTGAGTGCGTGTGTGTTCTGCTGTGAGTTCTGCTGTGAGTGTGTGTGTTCTGCTGTGAGTGCGTGTGTGTTCTGCTGTGAGTGCGTGTGTGTTCTGCTGTGAGTGCGTGTGTGTTCTGCTGTGAGTGTGTGTGTTCTGCTGTGAGAGTGTGTGTGTTCTGCTGTGAGTGTGTGTGTGTTCTGCTGTGAGTGCGTGTGTTCTGCTGTGAGTGCGTGTGTGTTCTGCTGTGAGTTCTGCTGTGAGTGTGTGTGTTCTGCTGTGAGTGCGTGTGTGTTCTGCTGTGAGTGCGTGTGTGTTCTGCTGTGAGTGCGTGTGTGTTCTGCTGTGAGTGTGTGTGTTCTGCTGTGAGAGTGTGTGTGTTCTGCTGTGAGTGTGTGTGTGTTCTGCTGTGAGTGTGTGTGTGTTCTGCTGTGAGTGTGTGTGTGTTCTGCTGTGAGTGTGTGTGTGTTCTGCTGTGAGAGTGTGTGTGTTCTGCTGTGAGTGTGTGTGTGTTCTGCTGTGAGTGTGTGTGTGTTCTGCTGTGAGTGTGTGTGTGTTCTGCTGTGAGTGTGTGTGTGTTCTGCTGTGAGTGCGTGTGTGTTCTGCTGTGAGTGCGTGTATTCCGCTGTGAGTGTGTGTATTCCGCTGTGAGTGTGTGTGTATTCCGCTGTGAGTGTGTGTGTATTCCGCTGTGAGTGTGTGTATTCCGCTGTGAGTGTGTGTGTTCCGCTGTGAGTGTGTGTGTATTCCGCTGTGAGTGTGTGTGTTCTGCTGTGAGTGTGTGTGTTCTGCTGTGAGTGCGTGTGTGTTCTGCTGTGAGTGCGTGTGTGTTCTGCTGTGAGTGTGTGTGTTCTGCTGTGAGTGTGTGTGTTCTGCTGTGAGTGCGTGTGTGTTCTGCTGTGAGTGTGTGTGTGTTCTGCTGTGAGTGCGTGTGTGTTCTGCTGTGAGTGCGTGTGTGTTCTGCTGTGAGTGCGTGTATTCCGCTGTGAGTGTGTGTATTCCGCTGTGAGTGTGTGTGTATTCCGCTGTGAGTGTGTGTGTATTCCGCTGTGAGTGTGTGTATTCCGCTGTGAGTGTGTGTGTTCCGCTGTGAGTGTGTGTGTATTCCGCTGTGAGTGTGTGTGTTCTGCTGTGAGTGTGTGTGTTCTGCTGTGAGTGCGTGTGTGTTCTGCTGTGAGTGCGTGTGTGTTCTGCTGTGAGTGTGTGTTCTGCTGTGAGTGTGTGTGTTCTGCTGTGAGTGCGTGTGTGTTCTGCTGTGAGTGCGTGTGTGTTCTGCTGTGAGTGTGTGTGTTCTGCTGTGAGAGTGTGTGTGTTCTGCTGTGAGTGTGTGTGTTCTGCTGTGAGTGTGTGTGTGTTCTGCTGTGAGTGTGTGTGTGTTCTGCTGTGAGTGTGTTCTGCTGTGAGTGCGTGTGTGTTCCGCTGTGAGTGCGTGTGTGTTCCGCTGTGAGTGTGTGTATTCCGCTGTGAGTGTGTGTGTATTCCGCTGTGAGTGTGTGTGTATTCCGCTGTGTGTGTATTCCGCTGTGAGTGTGTGTATTCCGCTGTGAGTGTGTGTGTTCCGCTGTGAGTGTGTGTGTATTCCGCTGTGAGTGTGTGTGTTCTGCTGTGAGTGTGTGTGTTCTGCTGTGAGTGTGTGTGTTCTGCTGTGAGTGTGTGTGTTCTGCTGTGAGTGTGTGTGTTCTGCTGTGAGTGTGTGTGTTCTGCTGTGAGTGTGTGTTCTGCTGTCAGTGTGTGTGTTCTGCAGTGAGTGTGTGTGTTCTGCTGTGAGTGTGTGTGTTCTGCTGTGTGTGTTCTGCAGTGAGTGTGTGTGTTCTGCTGTGAGTGTGTGTGTTCTGCTGTGTGTGTGTGTGTTCTGCTGTGAGTGCGTGTGTGTTCTGCTGTGAGTGCGTGTGTGTTCTGCTGTGAGTGTGTGTGTTCTGCTGTGACTGTGTGAGTTCTGCTGTGAGTGCGTGTGTGTTCTGCTGTGAGTGTGTGTGTGTTCTGCTGTGTGTGTTCTGCAGTGAGTGTGTGTGTTCTGCTGTGAGTGTGTGTGTTCTGCTGTGTGTGTGTGTGTGTTCTGCTGTGAGTGCGTGTGTGTTCTGCTGTGAGTGCGTGTGTGTTCTGCTGTGAGTGCGTGTGTGTTCTGCTGTGAGTGTGTGTGTTCAGCTGTGAGTGTGTGTGTTCTGTTGTGAGTGCGTGTGTGTTCTGCTGTGAGTGCGTGTGTGTTCTGCTGTGAGTGCGTGTGTGTTCTGCTGTGAGTGTGTGTGTTCAGCTGTGAGTGTGTGTGTTCTGTTGTGAGTGCGTGTGTGTTCTGCTGTGAGTGCGTGTGTGTTCTGCTGTGAGTGTGTGTGTTCTGCTGTGAGTGTGTGTGTTCTGCTGTGAGTGCGTGTGTGTTCTGCTGTGAGTGCGTGTGTGTTCTGCTGTGAGTGCGTGTGTGTTCTGCTGTGAGTGTGTGTGTTCTGCTGTGAGTGCGTGTGTGTTCTGCTGTGAGTGCGTGTGTGTTCTGCTGTGAGTGTGTGTGTTCTGCTGTGAGTGCGTGTGTTCTGCTGTGAGTGCGTGTGTTCTGCTGTGAGTGCGTGTGTGTTCTGCTGTGAGTGCGTGTGTGTTCTGCTGTGAGTGCGTGTGTGTTCTGCTGTGAGTGTGTGTGTTCTGCTGTGAGTGCGTGTGTGTTCTGCTGTGAGTGTGTGTGTGTTCTGCTGTGAGTGTGTGTGTGTTCTGCTGTGAGTGCGTGTGTGTTCTGCTGTGAGTGCGTGTGTGTTCTGCTGTGAGTGCGTGTGTGTTCCGCTGTGAGTGTGTGTGTATTCCGCTGTGAGTGTGTGTGTATTCCGCTGTGAGTGTGTGTGTATTCCGCTGTGAGTGTGTGTATTCCGCTGTGAGTGTGTGTGTGTTCTGCTGTGAGTGTGTGTGTTCTGCTGTGAGTGTGTGTGTTCTGCTGTGAGTGTGTGTGTTCTGCTGTGAGTGTGTGTGTTCTGCTGTCAGTGTGTGTGTTCTGCTGTCAGTGTGTGTGTTCTGCTGTCAGTGTGTGTGTTCTGCAGTGAGTGTGTGTGTTCTGCAGTGAGTGTGTGTGTTCTGCAGTGAGTGTGTGTGTTCTGCTGTGAGTGTGTGTGTTCTGCTGTGAGTGTGTGTGTTCTGCTGTGAGTGTGTGTGTTCTGCTGTGAGTGTGTGTGTTCTGCTGTGAGTGTGTGTGTTCTGCTGTGAGTGTGTGTGTTCTGCTGTCAGTGTGTGTGTTCTGCTGTGAGTGTGTGTGTTCTGCAGTGAGTGTGTGTGTTCTGCTGTGAGTGTGTGTGTGTGTTCTGCTGTGAGTGTGTGTGTGTGTTCTGCTGTGAGTGTGTGTGTTCTGCAGTGAGTGTGTGTGTTCTGCAGTGAGTGTGTGTGTTCTGCTGTGAGTGTGTGTGTTCTGCTGTGTGTGTTCTGCTGTCAGTGTGTGTGTGTGTGTGTGTGTGTGTGTGTGTGTGTGTGTGTGTGTGTGTGTGTGTGTGTGTGTGTGTGTGTGTGTGTGTGTGTGTGTGTGTTCTGCTGTGAGTGTGTTTATTCCGCTGTGAGTGTGTGTGTGTTCTGCTGTGAGTGTGTGTGTTCTGCTGTGAGTGTGTGTGTTCTGCTGTGAGTGTGTGTGTTCTGCTGTCAGTGTGTGTGTTCTGCTGTCAGTGTGTGTGTTCTGCTGTGAGTGTGTGTGTTCTGCTGTGAGTGTGTGTGTTCTGCTGTGAGTGTGTGTGTGTTCTGCTGTGAGTGTGTGTGTTCTGCTGTGAGTGTGTGTGTTCTGCTGTGAGTGTGTGTGTTCTGCTGTGAGTGTGTGTGTTCTGCTGTGAGTGTGTGTGTTCTGCTGTCAGTGTGTGTGTTCTGCTGTCAGTGTGTGTGTTCTGCTGTGTGTGTTCTGCAGTGAGTGTGTGTGTTCTGCAGTGAGTGTGTGTGTTCTGCAGTGAGTGTGTGTGTTCTGCTGTGAGTGTGTGTGTTCTGCTGTGAGTGTGTGTGTTCTGCTGTGAGTGTGTGTGTTCTGCTGTGAGTGTGTGTGTTCTGCTGTGAGTGTGTGTGTTCTGCTGTGAGTGTGTGTGTTCTGCTGTGAGTGTGTGTGTTCTGCTGTCAGTGTGTGTGTTCTGCAGTGAGTGTGTGTGTTCTGCTGTGAGTGTGTGTGTGTGTTCTGCTGTGAGTGTGTGTGTGTGTTCTGCTGTGAGTGTGTGTGTTCTGCAGTGAGTGTGTGTGTTCTGCAGTGAGTGTGTGTGTTCTGCTGTGAGTGTGTGTGTTCTGCTGTGTGTGTTCTGCTGTCAGTGTGTGTGTGTGTGTGTGTGTGTGTGTGTGTGTGTGTGTGTGTGTGTTCTGCTGTGAGTGTGTTTATTCCGCTGTGAGTGTGTGTGTGTTCTGCTGTGAGTGTGTGTGTTCTGCTGTGAGTGTGTGTGTTCTGCTGTGAGTGTGTGTGTTCTGCTGTCAGTGTGTGTGTTCTGCTGTCAGTGTGTGTGTTCTGCTGTCAGTGTGTGTGTTCTGCTGTGAGTGTGTGTGTTCTGCTGTGAGTGTGTGTGTTCTGCTGTGAGTGTGTGTGTTCTGCTGTGTGTGTTCTGCTGTGAGTGTGTGTGTTCTGCTGTGAGTGTGTGTGTTCTGCTGTGTGTGTTCTGCAGTGAGTGTGTGTGTTCTGCTGTGAGTGTGTGTGTTCTGCTGTGTGTGTTCTGCTGTCAGTGTGTGTGTGTTCTGCTGTCAGTGTGTGTGTGTGTGTGTGTGTGTGTGTGTGTGTGTGTGTGTTCTGCTGTGAGTGTGTATTCCGCTGTGAGTGTGTGTGTATTCCGCTGTGAGTGTGTGTATTCCGCTGTGAGTGTGTGTGTGTTCTGCTGTGAGTGTGTGTGTGTTCTGCTGTGAGTGTGTGTGTTCTGCTGTGAGTGTGTGTGTGTTCTGCTGTGAGTGTGTGTGTGTTCTGCTGTGAGTGTGTGTGTTCTGCTGTGAGTGTGTGTGTTCTGCTGTGAGTGTTTGTTCTGCTGTCAGTGTGTGTGTTCTGCTGTCAGTGTGTGTGTTCTGCTGTCAGTGTGTGTGTGTGTGTGTGTGTGTGTGTGTTCTGCTGTGAGTGTGTGTGTGTGTGTGTTCTGCTGTGAGTGTGTGTGTGTGTGTGTGTGTGTGTGTGTGTTCTGCAGTGAGTGTGTGTGTTCTGCAGTGAGTGTGTGTGTTCTGCTGTGAGTGTGTGTGTTCTGCTGTGAGTGTGTGTGTTCTGCTGTGTGTGTTCTGCTGTGAGTGTGTGTGTTCTGCTGTCAGTGTGTGTGTGTGTGTGTGTGTGTGTGTGTGTGTGTGTGTGTGTGTGTTCTGCTGTGAGTGTGTTTATTCCGCTGTGAGTGTGTGTGTGTTCTGCTGTGAGTGTGTGTGTTCTGCTGTGAGTGTGTGTGTTCTGCTGTGAGTGTGTGTGTTCTGCTGTCAGTGTGTGTGTTCTGCTGTCAGTGTGTGTGTTCTGCTGTCAGTGTGTGTGTTCTGCTGTGAGTGTGTGTGTTCTGCTGTGAGTGTGTGTGTTCTGCTGTGTGTGTTCTGCTGTGAGTGTGTGTGTTCTGCTGTGAGTGTGTGTGTTCTGCTGTGTGTGTTCTGCAGTGAGTGTGTGTGTTCTGCTGTGAGTGTGTGTGTTCTGCTGTGTGTGTTCTGCTGTCAGTGTGTGTGTGTTCTGCTGTCAGTGTGTGTGTGTGTGTGTGTGTGTGTGTGTGTGTGTGTGTGTGTGTGTGTGTTCTGCTGTGAGTGTGTATTCCGCTGTGAGTGTGTGTGTATTCCGCTGTGAGTGTGTGTATTCCGCTGTGAGTGTGTGTGTGTTCTGCTGTGAGTGTGTGTGTGTTCTGCTGTGAGTGTGTGTGTTCTGCTGTGAGTGTGTGTGTGTTCTGCTGTGAGTGTGTGTGTGTTCTGCTGTGAGTGTGTGTGTTCTGCTGTGAGTGTGTGTGTTCTGCTGTGAGTGTTTGTTCTGCTGTGAGTGTGTGTGTTCTGCTGTCAGTGTGTGTGTTCTGCTGTCAGTGTGTGTGTGTGTGTGTGTGTGTTCTGCTGTGAGTGTGTGTGTGTGTGTTCTGCTGTGAGTGTGTGTGTGTGTGTGTGTGTGTGTGTGTGTGTGTTCTGCAGTGAGTGTGTGTGTTCTGCAGTGAGTGTGTGTGTTCTGCTGTGAGTGTGTGTGTTCTGCTGTGAGTGTGTGTGTTCTGCTGTGTGTGTTCTGCTGTGAGTGTGTGTGTTCTGCTGTCAGTGTGTGTGTGTGTGTGTGTGTGTGTGTGTGTGTGTGTGTGTTCTGCTGTCAGTGTGTGTGTGTGTGTGTGTGTGTGTGTGTGTGTGTGTGTTCTGCTGTCAGTGTGTGTGTGTGTGTGTGTGTGTGTGTGTGTGTGTGTGTTCTGCTGTGAGTGTGTGTGTGTTCTGCTGTCAGTGTGAGTGTGTGTGTGTTCTGCTGTGCGTGTTCTGCTGTCAGTGTGAGTGTGTGTGTGTGTGTGTGTGTGTTCTGCTGTGAGTGAGTGTGTTCTGCTGTCAGTGTGAGTGTGTGTGTTCTGCTGTCAGTGTGTGTGTGTGTGTGTGTGTGTGTGTGTGTGTGTGTGTGTTCTGCTGTGAGTGTGTGTGTTCTGCTGTGAGTGTGTGTGTTCTGCTGTCAGTGTGTGTGTTCTGCTGTGAGTGTGTGTGTTCTGCAGTGAGTGTGTGTGTTCTGCTGTGAGTGTGTGTGTTCTGCTGTGTGTGTT
>NC_138242.1:34687149-34722149 GCF_964197995.2 Scardinius erythrophthalmus | reverse complement strand
GAACTTCAGTAAGATCCACATCTGCCTTTAGAAGTGTTATGAGGATCACATGTAGAACATGAGTGTGTGTGTGTGTGTGAGAGAGAGAGAGAGAGAGAGGGGGGACGAGGTTGTGCATGAAAGAGCAAATAACCTGTGAATGTTGTAGTCATCATTGATGATGGTTATTAATAGTTTGTGTGTTTTGTGACTGTCAGAACAGAACAGCTTCATTCCTCGTGGCTGTAACTCCACTGTCATTCCTGATCTATGACAGAGTCACTCGTTTCGCTTCGGTTAGTGCGCTGGAATCAGGTACTTGTTCAATATTGAGCTTTAAATAAAGTCTTAGTGCTGCTGTTTATTATTATTTTTAACTGCATAATTTTTCCAGCTGAAGAAGTGTTAGAACAAGCAGATTATCTGTACAGCTGTGGAGAGACCGAGAAACTCCACCAGCTCCTGGTGAAACACAAAGACAGGTAAAACTAACCTGAGAATGTGTGAGGACTGGTAAAACTAACCTGAGAATGTGTGAGGACTGGTAAAACTAACCTGAGAATGGGTGAGGACTGGTATAACTAACCTGAGAATGTGTGAGGACTGGTAAAGTAAAACTAACCTGATAATGCTAATGAGCCAGTGTAAAAACAGCACTAATGAACGCATGTCAGAAAAGGTAATCGAGGCGTCTCAGTTGTTAACTAGCATGTCACACTCATTAGTAGAGGATGACAGATGAAAACCAGCCCGTCTCAGAAGAACACAAACATCAGCAGAGTTAGATGATATGTAGAGTATTATAGTGATAAGTTTCTCTAGTCATTGAGCGCGAGTCTAAGCTGCTCAGTGAGTGTTTAGATATTAATGAACATTCCAGAGGATGGGTAACTCTCAGGTGGGTTGTGTTTGTCCCAGTGACGAGGCAGAGTTCCTGTGGCGTTTGGCTCGAGCGTCTCGCGATCTGGCTTTACTGTCCCGCATCAGCGCCGAGGAGAAGAAGCGGCTCACATACGAGGCCTTCGACTTCGCCAGCAAAGCTCTGGAGAAAAACCAGTCTTCCTTTGCGGCTCACAAAGTACAGCACCACTCTCTCTGTAAACGAGTATTGCAGTGTTAGAGCCGATGTTTGACTCGATGTCTGTCGTCTGCAGTGGTTCGCCATTTGCCTCAGTGATGTTGGGGATTATGAAGGGATCAAAGTCAAAATAGGAAATTCCTACATCATTAGAGAGCATTTGGAGGTAAGATGTTCATTGGGTTAAAGCATCAAAGTTCACCACTGAACGAATTAAACTTCTTTAACGCTCATTTCTACAGCGAGCAATCGAGCTCAACCCTAAAGATGCGACGTCTATCCATATTCTTGGTTACTGGTGAGTTTGTTCTGATATAAACACAAATATATTTGCTCATCACTGGCCATGTCGAACCCTTCAGTAACCGTGACGTCTCCTCCTCGCAGGTGTTTTGCGTTCGCTGAATTACCGTGGTACCAGCGGAAAGTTGCAGCCGTTATTTTTGCGTCGCCTCCGACAGCCACTTATGAAGAAGTCAGTGAAATTAATAATAATTATGGGGTTTTCAGTGTTGGATTTTATCTGTTTTAGCCTATATTACGTAGACACTTCATTTAGCAGTGAAACTATACATGTTTTGTCTCCATCAGGCTTTGGCGTTTTTCCTGAAAGCTGAAGAAGGTCCCGTATGATATAAACACAAGCACCTTCATGTTTGTTTTTTATTTATTTTACATGTGACTGATACAACTTTAACAGTTTCATATTTCAATTTAGTTGACCCAAATTTCTACAGCAAGAACCTGCTGATGCTGGGCAAGACGTACGTGATGCTGAGAGACGTCCAGCGAGCGGCGCTGTGGCTCACGAGAGCGCGAGACTATCCTGCAGTCACAGAGGAAGACAAACAGGTTCATAAACACATTCATCAGTCATATTTATCTGTTATATCGTCATCAGAGGCGTAATGTTCACATTTGACCCAATGCAGGTCCATAAGGAAGCGCTGGAGCTTCTGAAGAAACTCAACGGATGAGTCCCGCTGTTCTCCAACCCAGGGATGCCTTAATTGTGCTTTTTAATGACTCACAGTTGATTTGTGTTCGATGGAGAGTTACTATTGACTATTTTAGACTCTTAGGCATTAGACGACATTTAGGCATTAAAGCGGCCCGTAATTCACCACTTCTGCTGTATTTCTGTATGTTTGCTGGATCTTCTGACAGACCTGATGTGAGTTTACAGATTCGACTGCTCAGTTTAGACAGTTTGATTATTGTAAACCAGAATGAGGATATTCAAGCAGTAAAACCTTTAAATCCTTCAGATTACCTTAGCTTTTCTCACAGAACAATTCATCATCCAAATGTTTTGTGATTTAGGATTTTGGGAGCAATTTTAACTCTGGAATATTTGTATATTCTTTGTGCAAATGAAATAAAGCTAAATATACTAGAATAAATATAAAACATTAACAAATGTATTTAATGTATGAAAAATCAAAATAAATCCCACTTGAAGAACACGAGAGACACCCGAGTTTGTTTGAACTCATATATTTTAATATGAAATATTTATGGACACAGTTTTCCTCCCCTGACGGTCAAAGGCCACAGAAATAGTGAAGTGCTTCGAGCACAACTGACTTCACCTGCTGAGCGAAGCCTTTCTGAGCATGTGCAGAGATTCTGATGAATACTAAAGTGCCAACAGCAATACTGTCCAGAGCCGATCCTGATGAGTGATATGTGAGACAGCTGTCTGTCTGTCTGTCTAGAGGAGCCCAGTCATCTCTCACTCCGCAGGCAGCCATGCAAGCGCTTAACAATAAAACTTAATGTCCAACAACACAAAAAAAGAGAAAAACCCCAGGCACCTTATCAAACTCTACAATCATTCTGTAAAAGCTCTATAAAACTAGAGCCATAAGTTTGAGTTCTACTATAAAATCCTCTCTAATGTTTTTTTTTTTTTCAGGTTCATTTAAAAAACCCGCCAAATGAATAAACCAAAGCGTTGTGTATAGATATCAGCATTGAAAAGATCAGAAAAGCTCGAACGCTTGCATATTCATGGGGAATCATGTTATGAAGATCGCTAAATGAGGTCTTAAGATAAAGATTTGGTTTAAAATGACAAAATAGCTTATTTACATTGGTAATCGTCTGTGCAAGTTTCATGGTTTTGTTTTACTTGGCTGATGCGTCGCCGTAAAGGGCAAAGACGTTCATCACTCTTGACCGAACCCTTCCGTCTCCTCGATGGCGAAGAGCAGCTTTTCCTTCAGCTGTTCGAAGCTCTTATAGGGAGGCAGATCCAGCCTGTTAAAGCTGAGAACAGAAGAGCGAGTGAGACGTGAACGTGACATCAGCTTTCTAACATCATCATGACACTCACCAGGTGTGACTCCGCGGCAGCCACGTCTCCTTGCCCACCTTCTCAATGCAGAACTTCTGCGGCCCGTTGCTCCCTGGAGGACGAAGTATCAGAGTGATGAGAATAAACCGAGTCCCTTATAGCCGTTCTGATCTGAGCGCGCGTTTATCTGGAGGATCTGTGCGTGTGTTTATCTGGAGGATCTGTGCGTGTGTTTATCTGGAGGATCTGTGCGCGTGTTTATCTGGAGGATCTGTGCGCGTGTTTATCTGGAGGATCTGTGCGTGTGTCTATCTGGAGGATCTGAGAGTGTTTTTATCTGGAGGATCTGAGAGTGTTTTTATCTGGAGGATCTGTGCGTGTGTTTATCTGGAGGATCTGTACGTGTGTTTATTTGGAGGATCTAAGAGTGTGTTTATCTGGAGGATCTGAGAGTGTGTTTATCTGGAGGATCTGAGAGTGTTTTTATCTGGAGGATCTGAGAGTGTTTTTATCTGGAGGATCTGTGCGTGTGTTTATCTGGAGGATCTGTACGTGTGTTTATTTGGAGGATCTGAGAGTGTGTTTATCTGGAGGATCTGAGAGTGTGTTTATCTGGAGGATCTGTGCGTGTGTTTATCTGGAGGATCTGAGAGTGTGTTTATCTGGAGGATCTGAGCGCGTGTTTATCTGGAGGATCTGTGCGTGTGTTTATCTGGAGGATCTGAGAGTGTGTATCTGGAGGATCTGAGAGTGTGTATCTGGAGGATCTGTGCGTGTTTATCTGGAGGATCTGTGCGTGTTTATCTGGAGGATCTGTGCGTGTGTTTATCTGGAGGATCTGAGAGTGTGTTTATCTGGAGGATCTGAGAGAGTGTTTATCTGGAGGATCTGAGCATGTGTTTATCTGGAGGATCTGAGAGTGTGTTTATCTGGAGGATCTGTGCGTGTTTTTATCTGGAGGATCTGAGAGTGTTTTTATCTGGAGGATCTGTGCGTGTGTTTATCTGGAGGATCTGTGCGTGTGTTTATCTGGAGGATCTGAGCGTGTGTTTATCTGGAGGATCTGTGCGTGTTTTTATCTGGAGGATCTGAGAGTGTGTTTATCTGGAGGATCTGAGAGTGTGTTTATCTGGAGGATCTGAGAGTGTGTTTATCTGGAGGATCTGTGCGTGTTTATCTGGAGGATCTGAGCGTGTGTCTATCTGGAGGATCTGAGAGTGTGTTTATCTGGAGGATCTGTGCGTGTGTTTATCTGGAGGATCTGAGCGTGTGTTTATCTGGAGGATCTGAGCGTGTGTTTATCTGGAGGATCTGAGCGCGTGTTTATCTGGAGGATCTGTGCGTGTGTCTATCTGGAGGATCTGAGAGTGTTTTTATCTGGAGGATCTGAGCGTGTGTTTATCTGGAGGATCTGAGAGTGTGTTTATCTGGAGGATCTGTGCGTGTTTATCTGGAGGATCTGTGCGTGTGTCTATCTGGAGGATCTGAGAGTGTTTTTATCTGGAGGATCTGAGAGTGTTTTTATCTGGAGGATCTGAGAGTGTGTTTATCTGGAGGATCTGTGCGTGTTTTTATCTGGAGGATCTGAGAGTGTGTTTATCTGGAGGATCTGAGAGTGTTTTTATCTGGAGGATCTGAGAGTGTTTATCTGGAGGATCTGAGAGTGTTTATCTGGAGGATCTGAGCGTGTGTTTATCTGGAGGATCTGAGAGTGTTTATCTGGAGGATCTGTGCGTGTTTTTATCTGGAGGATCTGTGCGTGTGTTTATCTGGAGGATCTGAGCGTGTGTTTATCTGGAGGATCTAAATGTGTGTTTATCTGGAGGATCTGAGAGTGTTTTTATCTGGAGGATCTGAGCGTGTGTTTATCTGGAGGATCTGAGAGTGTGTTTATCTGGAGGATCTGTGCGTGTTTATCTGGAGGATCTGTGCGTGTGTCTATCTGGAGGATCTGAGAGTGTTTTTATCTGGAGGATCTGAGAGTGTTTTTATCTGGAGGATCTGAGAGTGTGTTTATCTGGAGGATCTGTGCGTGTTTTTATCTGGAGGATCTGAGAGTGTTTTTATCTGGAGGATCTGTGCGTGTGTTTATCTGGAGGATCTGTGCGTGTGTTTATCTGGAGGATCTGAGCGTGTGTTTATCTGGAGGATCTGAGCGCGTGTTTATCTGGAGGATCTGAGCGCGTGTTTATCTGGAGGATCTGTGCGTGTGTCTATCTGGAGGATCTGAGAGTGTTTTTATCTGGAGGATCTGAGAGTGTTTTTATCTGGAGGATCTGTGCGTGTGTTTATCTGGAGGATCTGTACGTGTGTTTATTTGGAGGATCTGAGCGTGTGTTTATCTGGAGGATCTGAGAGTGTGTCTATCAGGAGGATCTGTGCGTGTGTTTATCTGGAGGATCTGAGAGTGTGTTTATCTGGAGGATCTGAGAGTGTTTATCTGGAGGATCTGTGCGTGTGTTTATCTGGAGGATCTGAGAGTGTGTTTATCTGGAGGATCTGTGCGTGTGTTTATCTGGAGGATCTGAGCGTGTGTTTATCTGGAGGATCTGTGCGTGTTTTTATCTGGAGGATCTGAGAGTGTGTTTATCTGGAGGATCTGAGAGTGTGTCTATCAGGAGGATCTGTGCGTGTGTTTATCTGGAGGATCTGAGAGTGTGTTTATCTGGAGGATCTGAGAGTGTGTCTATCTGGAGGATCTGTGCGTGTGTTTATCTGGAGGATCTGTGCGTGTGTTTATCTGGAGGATCTGTGCGTGTGTTTATCTGGAGGATCTGTGCGTGTGTTTATCTGGAGGATCTGAGAGTGTGTTTATCTGGAGGATCTGTGCGTGTTTTTATCTGGAGGATCTGAGAGTGTGTTTATCTGGAGGATCTGTGCGTGTGTTTATCTGGAGGATCTGAGAGAGTGTTTATCTGGAGGATCTGAGCGTGTGTTTATCTGGAGGATCTGTGCGTGTTTTTATCTGGAGGATCTGAGAGTTTTTTTATCTGGAGGATCTGAGAGTGTGTTTATCTGGAGGATCTGAGAGTGTTTTTATCTGGAGGATCTGTGCGTGTGTTTATCTGGAGGATCTGAGCGTGTGTTTATCTGGAGGATCTGAGAGTGTGTTTATCTGGAGGATCTGTGCGTGTGTTTATCTGGAGGATCTGTGCGTGTGTTTATCTGGAGGATCTGTGCGTGTGTTTATCTGGAGGATCTGAGAGTGTGTTTATCTGGAGGATCTGTGCGTGTGTTTATCTGGAGGATCTGTGCGTGTGTTTATCTGGAGGATCTGAGAGAGTGTTTATCTGGAGGATCTGAGCATGTGTTTATCTGGAGGATCTGTGCGTGTGTTTATCTGGAGGATCTGTGCGTGTGTTTATCTGGAGGATCTGAGAGTGTTTTTATCTGGAGGATCTGAGAGTGTGTTTATCTGGAGGATCTGAGAGTGTGTTTATCTGGAGGATCTGTGCGTGTGTTTATCTGGAGGATCTGTGCGTGTGTTTATCTGGAGGATCTGAGAGAGTGTTTATCTGGAGGATCTGAGAGTGTTTTTATCTGGAGGATCTGAGAGTGTTTTTATCTGGAGGATCTGAGAGTGTGTTTATCTGGAGGATCTGTGTTTATCTGGAGGCTCTGTGTTTATCTGGAGGATCTGAGCGTGTGTTTATCTGGAGGATCTGTGTTTATCTGGAGGATCTGTGCGTGTGTTTATCTGGAGGATCTGAGAGTGTGTTTATCTGGAGGATCTGAGAGTGTTTATCTGGAGGATCTGTGCGTGTGTTTATCTGGAGGATCTGTGCGTGTGTTTATCTGGAGGATCTGAGAGTGTGTTTATCTGGAGGATCTGAGAGTGTGTCTATCTGGAGGATCTGAGAGTGTGTATCTGGAGGATCTGTGCGTGTGTTTATCTGGAGGATCTGTGCGTGTGTTTATCTGGAGGATCTGTGCGTGTGTTTATCTGGAGGATCTGAGAGTGTTTTTATCTGGAGGATCTGTGCGTGTGTTTATCTGGAGGATCTGTGCGTGTGTTTATCTGGAGGATCTGAGCGTGTGTTTATCTGGAGGATCTGAGAGTGTGTTTATCTGGAGGATCTGTGTTTATCTGGAGGATCTGTGCGTGTGTTTATCTGGAGGATCTGAGAGTGTGTTTATCTGGAGGATCTGAGAGTATTTTTATCTGGAGGATCTGAGAGTGTTTTTATCTGGAGGATCTGAGAGTGTGTTTATCTGGAGGATCTGAGAGTGTGTATCTGGAGGATCTGTGCGTGTTTATCTGGAGGATCTGTGCGTGTGTTTATCTGGAGGATCTGTGCGTGTGTTTATCTGGAGGATCTGTGCGTGTGTTTATCTGGAGGATCTGAGCGTGTGTTTATCTGGAGGATCTGAGCGTGTGTTTATCTGGAGGATCTGAGAGTGTGTTTATCTGGAGGATCTGAGAGTGTTTTTATCTGGAGGATCTGAGAGTGTTTATCTGGAGGATCTGAGAGTGTGTTTATCTGGAGGATCTGAGCGTGTGTTTATCTGGAGGATCTGAGCGTGTGTTTATCTGGAGGATCTGAGAGTGTGTTTATCTGGAGGATCTGAGAGTGTGTCTATCTGGAGGATCTGTGCGTGTGTTTATCTGGAGGATCTGAGAGTGTTTATCTGGAGGATCTGAGAGTGTTTATCTGGAGGATCTGAGAGTGTTTTTATCTGGAGGATCTGAGAGTGTGTATCTGGAGGATCTGTGCGTGTGTTTATCTGGAGGATCTGTGCGTGTGTTTATCTGGAGGATCTGTGCGTGTGTTTATCTGGAGGATCTGTGCGTGTGTTTATCTGGAGGATCTGAGAGTGTGTTTATCTGGAGGATCTGTGCGTGTTTTTATCTGGAGGATCTGAGAGTGTTTTTATCTGGAGGATCTGTGCGTGTGTTTATCTGGAGGATCTGTGCGTGTGTTTATCTGGAGGATCTGAGCGTGTGTTTATCTGGAGGATCTGAGAGTGTGTTTATCTGGAGGATCTGTGCGTGTTTTTATCTGGAGGATCTGAGAGTGTTTTTATCTGGAGGATCTGTGCGTGTGTTTATCTGGAGGATCTGTGCGTGTGTTTATCTGGAGGATCTGTGCGTGTGTTTATCTGGAGGATCTGAGAGTGTTTTTATCTGGAGGATCTGAGAGTGTTTATCTGGAGGATCTGTGCGTGTGTTTATCTGGAGGATCTGAGAGAGTGTTTATCTGGAGGATCTGAGAGTGTTTTTAACTGGAGGATCTGAGAGTGTTTTTATCTGGAGGATCTGAGAGTGTGTTTATCTGGAGGATCTGTGTTTATCTGGAGGCTCTGTGTTTATCTGGAGGATCTGAGCGTGTGTTTATCTGGAGGATCTGAGAGTGTGTTTATCTGGAGGATCTGAGAGTATTTTTATCTGGAGGATCTGAGAGTGTTTTTATCTGGAGGATCTGAGAGTGTGTCTATCTGGAGGATCTGTGCGTGTGTTTATCTGGAGGATCTGTGTTTATCTGGAGGATCTGAGAGTGTTTATCTGGAGGATCTGAGAGTGTTTTTATCTGGAGGATCTGAGAGTGTGTATCTGGAGGATCTGTGCGTGTGTTTATCTGGAGGATCTGTGCGTGTGTTTATCTGGAGGATCTGTGTTTATCTGGAGGATCTGAGAGTGTTTATCTGGAGGATCTGTGCGTGTGTTTATCTGGAGGATCTGAGAGTGTGTTTATCTGGAGGATCTGTGCGTGTGTTTATCTGGAGGATCTGAGCGTGTGTTTATCTGGAGGATCTGTGCGTGTTTTTATCTGGAGGATCTGAGAGTGTGTTTATCTGGAGGATCTGAGAGTGTGTCTATCAGGAGGATCTGTGCGTGTGTTTATCTGGAGGATCTGAGAGTGTGTTTATCTGGAGGATCTGAGCGTGTGTTTATCTGGAGGATCTGTGCGTGTTTTTATCTGGAGGATCTGAGAGTTTTTTTATCTGGAGGATCTGAGAGTGTGTTTATCTGGAGGATCTGAGAGTGTTTTTATCTGGAGGATCTGTGCGTGTGTTTATCTGGAGGATCTGAGCGTGTGTTTATCTGGAGGATCTGTGCGTGTTTTTATCTGGAGGATCTGAGAGTGTGTCTATCAGGAGGATCTGTGCGTGTGTTTATCTGGAGGATCTGAGAGTGTGTTTATCTGGAGGATCTGAGAGTGTGTCTATCTGGAGGATCTGTGCGTGTGTTTATCTGGAGGATCTGAGAGTGTTTATCTGGAGGATCTGAGAGTGTTTATCTGGAGGATCTGAGAGTGTTTTTATCTGGAGGATCTGAGAGTGTGTATCTGGAGGATCTGTGCGTGTGTTTATCTGGAGGATCTGTGCGTGTGTTTATCTGGAGGATCTGTGCGTGTGTTTATCTGGAGGATCTGTGCGTGTGTTTATCTGGAGGATCTGAGAGTGTGTTTATCTGGAGGATCTGTGCGTGTTTTTATCTGGAGGATCTGAGAGTGTTTTTATCTGGAGGATCTGTGCGTGTGTTTATCTGGAGGATCTGTGCGTGTGTTTATCTGGAGGATCTGAGCGTGTGTTTATCTGGAGGATCTGAGAGTGTGTTTATCTGGAGGATCTGTGCGTGTTTTTATCTGGAGGATCTGAGAGTGTTTTTATCTGGAGGATCTGTGCGTGTGTTTATCTGGAGGATCTGTGCGTGTGTTTATCTGGAGGATCTGTGCGTGTGTTTATCTGGAGGATCTGAGAGTGTTTTTATCTGGAGGATCTGAGAGTGTTTATCTGGAGGATCTGTGCGTGTGTTTATCTGGAGGATCTGAGAGAGTGTTTATCTGGAGGATCTGAGAGTGTTTTTAACTGGAGGATCTGAGAGTGTTTTTATCTGGAGGATCTGAGAGTGTGTTTATCTGGAGGATCTGAGCGTGTGTTTATCTGGAGGATCTGAGAGTGTGTTTATCTGGAGGATCTGAGAGTATTTTTATCTGGAGGATCTGAGAGTGTTTTTATCTGGAGGATCTGAGAGTGTGTCTATCTGGAGGATCTGTGCGTGTGTTTATCTGGAGGATCTGTGTTTATCTGGAGGATCTGAGAGTGTTTATCTGGAGGATCTGAGAGTGTTTTTATCTGGAGGATCTGAGAGTGTGTATCTGGAGGATCTGTGCGTGTGTTTATCTGGAGGATCTGTGCGTGTGTTTATCTGGAGGATCTGTGCGTGTGTTTATCTGGAGGATCTGAGCGTGTGTTTATCTGGAGGATCTGAGAGTGTGTTTATCTGGAGGATCTGTGCGTGTGTTTATCTGGAGGATCTGAGCGTGTGTTTATCTGGAGGATCTGAGAGTGTGTTTATCTGGAGGATCTGTGTTTATCTGGAGGATCTGTGCGTGTGTTTATCTGGAGGATCTGAGCGTGTGTTTATCTGGAGGATCTGAGAGTGTGTTTATCTGGAGGATCTGTGTTTATCTGGAGGATCTGTGCGTGTGTTTATCTGGAGGATCTGAGAGTGTGTTTATCTGGAGGATCTGAGAGTATTTTTATCTGGAGGATCTGTGCGTGTGTTTATCTGGAGGATCTGAGAGTGTTTATCTGGAGGATCTGTGCGTGTGTTTATCTGGAGGATCTGTGCGTGTGTTTATCTGGAGGATCTGAGAGTGTGTTTATCTGGAGGATCTGAGAGTGTGTTTATCTGGAGGATCTGAGAGTGTGTCTATCTGGAGGATCTGTGCGTGTGTTTATCTGGAGGATCTGTGTTTATCTGGAGGATCTGAGAGTGTTTATCTGGAGGATCTGAGAGTGTTTTTATCTGGAGGATCTGAGAGTGTTTTTATCTGGAGGATCTGAGAGTGTGTATCTGGAGGATCTGTGCGTGTGTTTATCTGGAGGATCTGTGCGTGTGTTTATCTGGAGGATCTGTGCGTGTGTTTATCTGGAGGATCTGTGCGTGTGTTTATCTGGAGGATCTGAGAGTGTGTTTATCTGGAGGATCTGTGCGTGTGTTTATCTGGAGGATCTGAGTGTGTGTTTATCTGGAGGATCTGTGCGTGTTTTTATCTGGAGGATCTGAGAGTGTTTATCTGGAGGATCTGAGAGTGTGTCTATCAGGAGGATCTGTGCGTGTGTTTATCTGGAGGATCTGAGAGTGTGTTTATCTGGAGGATCTGAGAGTGTGTCTATCTGGAGGATCTGTGCGTGTGTTTATCTGGAGGATCTGTGTTTATCTGGAGGATCTGAGAGTGTTTATCTGGAGGATCTGAGAGTGTTTTTATCTGGAGGATCTGAGAGTGTGTATCTGGAGGATCTGTGCGTGTGTTTATCTGGAGGATCTGTGCGTGTGTTTATCTGGAGGATCTGTGCGTGTGTTTATCTGGAGGATCTGAGAGTGTGTTTATCTGGAGGATCTGTGCGTGTGTTTATCTGGAGGATCTGTGCGTGTGTTTATCTGGAGGATCTGAGAGAGTGTTTATCTGGAGGATCTGAGCATGTGTTTATCTGGAGGATCTGTGCGTGTGTTTATCTGGAGGATCTGTGCGTGTGTTTATCTGGAGGATCTGAGAGTGTTTTTATCTGGAGGATCTGAGAGTGTGTTTATCTGGAGGATCTGAGAGTGTGTTTATCTGGAGGATCTGTGCGTGTGTTTATCTGGAGGATCTGTGCGTGTGTTTATCTGGAGGATCTGAGAGAGTGTTTATCTGGAGGATCTGAGAGTGTTTTTATCTGGAGGATCTGAGAGTGTTTTTATCTGGAGGATCTGAGAGTGTGTTTATCTGGAGGATCTGTGTTTATCTGGAGGA
Organism: Scardinius erythrophthalmus; assembly: GCF_964197995.2. Classification (NCBI taxonomy): domain Eukaryota; kingdom Metazoa; phylum Chordata; class Actinopteri; order Cypriniformes; family Leuciscidae; genus Scardinius; species Scardinius erythrophthalmus. Next base: position 34,710,052 of record NC_138242.1, on the reverse strand, counting down.
TCTGTGCGTGTGTTTATCTGGAGGATCTGAGAGTGTGTTTATCTGGAGGATCTGAGAGTGTTTATCTGGAGGATCTGTGCGTGTGTTTATCTGGAGGATCTGTGCGTGTGTTTATCTGGAGGATCTGAGAGTGTGTTTATCTGGAGGATCTGAGAGTGTGTCTATCTGGAGGATCTGAGAGTGTGTATCTGGAGGATCTGTGCGTGTGTTTATCTGGAGGATCTGTGCGTGTGTTTATCTGGAGGATCTGTGCGTGTGTTTATCTGGAGGATCTGAGAGTGTTTTTATCTGGAGGATCTGTGCGTGTGTTTATCTGGAGGATCTGTGCGTGTGTTTATCTGGAGGATCTGAGCGTGTGTTTATCTGGAGGATCTGAGAGTGTGTTTATCTGGAGGATCTGTGTTTATCTGGAGGATCTGTGCGTGTGTTTATCTGGAGGATCTGAGAGTGTGTTTATCTGGAGGATCTGAGAGTATTTTTATCTGGAGGATCTGAGAGTGTTTTTATCTGGAGGATCTGAGAGTGTGTTTATCTGGAGGATCTGAGAGTGTGTATCTGGAGGATCTGTGCGTGTTTATCTGGAGGATCTGTGCGTGTGTTTATCTGGAGGATCTGTGCGTGTGTTTATCTGGAGGATCTGTGCGTGTGTTTATCTGGAGGATCTGAGCGTGTGTTTATCTGGAGGATCTGAGCGTGTGTTTATCTGGAGGATCTGAGAGTGTGTTTATCTGGAGGATCTGAGCGTGTGTTTATCTGGAGGATCTGAGCGTGTGTTTATCTGGAGGATCTGAGAGTGTGTTTATCTGGAGGATCTGAGAGTGTGTCTATCTGGAGGATCTGTGCGTGTGTTTATCTGGAGGATCTGAGAGTGTTTATCTGGAGGATCTGAGAGTGTTTATCTGGAGGATCTGAGAGTGTTTTTATCTGGAGGATCTGAGAGTGTGTATCTGGAGGATCTGTGCGTGTGTTTATCTGGAGGATCTGTGCGTGTGTTTATCTGGAGGATCTGTGCGTGTGTTTATCTGGAGGATCTGTGCGTGTGTTTATCTGGAGGATCTGAGAGTGTGTTTATCTGGAGGATCTGTGCGTGTTTTTATCTGGAGGATCTGAGAGTGTTTTTATCTGGAGGATCTGTGCGTGTGTTTATCTGGAGGATCTGTGCGTGTGTTTATCTGGAGGATCTGAGCGTGTGTTTATCTGGAGGATCTGAGAGTGTGTTTATCTGGAGGATCTGTGCGTGTTTTTATCTGGAGGATCTGAGAGTGTTTTTATCTGGAGGATCTGTGCGTGTGTTTATCTGGAGGATCTGTGCGTGTGTTTATCTGGAGGATCTGTGCGTGTGTTTATCTGGAGGATCTGAGAGTGTGTTTATCTGGAGGATCTGTGCGTGTTTTTATCTGGAGGATCTGAGAGTGTTTTTATCTGGAGGATCTGTGCGTGTGTTTATCTGGAGGATCTGTGCGTGTGTTTATCTGGAGGATCTGTGCGTGTGTTTATCTGGAGGATCTGAGAGTGTTTTTATCTGGAGGATCTGAGAGTGTTTATCTGGAGGATCTGTGCGTGTGTTTATCTGGAGGATCTGAGAGAGTGTTTATCTGGAGGATCTGAGAGTGTTTTTAACTGGAGGATCTGAGAGTGTTTTTATCTGGAGGATCTGAGAGTGTGTTTATCTGGAGGATCTGAGAGTGTGTTTATCTGGAGGATCTGAGAGTATTTTTATCTGGAGGATCTGAGAGTGTTTTTATCTGGAGGATCTGAGAGTGTGTCTATCTGGAGGATCTGTGCGTGTGTTTATCTGGAGGATCTGTGTTTATCTGGAGGATCTGAGAGTGTTTATCTGGAGGATCTGAGAGTGTTTTTATCTGGAGGATCTGAGAGTGTGTATCTGGAGGATCTGTGCGTGTGTTTATCTGGAGGATCTGTGCGTGTGTTTATCTGGAGGATCTGTGTTTATCTGGAGGATCTGAGAGTGTTTATCTGGAGGATCTGTGCGTGTGTTTATCTGGAGGATCTGAGAGTGTGTTTATCTGGAGGATCTGTGCGTGTGTTTATCTGGAGGATCTGAGCGTGTGTTTATCTGGAGGATCTGTGCGTGTTTTTATCTGGAGGATCTGAGAGTGTGTTTATCTGGAGGATCTGAGAGTGTGTCTATCAGGAGGATCTGTGCGTGTGTTTATCTGGAGGATCTGAGAGTGTGTTTATCTGGAGGATCTGAGAGTGTGTCTATCTGGAGGATCTGTGCGTGTGTTTATCTGGAGGATCTGTGTTTATCTGGAGGATCTGAGAGTGTTTATCTGGAGGATCTGAGAGTGTTTTTATCTGGAGGATCTGAGAGTGTTTATCTGGAGGATCTGTGCGTGTGTTTATCTGGAGGATCTGTGCGTGTGTTTATCTGGAGGATCTGTGCGTGTGTTTATCTGGAGGATCTGTGCGTGTGTTTATCTGGAGGATCTGAGAGTGTGTTTATCTGGAGGATCTGTGCGTGTGTTTATCTGGAGGATCTGTGCGTGTGTTTATCTGGAGGATCTGAGAGAGTGTTTATCTGGAGGATCTGAGCGTGTGTTTATCTGGAGGATCTGTGCGTGTTTTTATCTGGAGGATCTGAGAGTTTTTTTATCTGGAGGATCTGAGAGTGTGTTTATCTGGAGGATCTGAGAGTGTTTTTATCTGGAGGATCTGTGCGTGTGTTTATCTGGAGGATCTGAGCGTGTGTTTATCTGGAGGATCTGAGAGTGTGTTTATCTGGAGGATCTGTGCGTGTTTTTATCTGGAGGATCTGAGAGTGTGTCTATCAGGAGGATCTGTGCGTGTGTTTATCTGGAGGATCTGAGAGTGTGTTTATCTGGAGGATCTGAGAGTGTGTCTATCTGGAGGATCTGTGCGTGTGTTTATCTGGAGGATCTGAGAGTGTTTATCTGGAGGATCTGAGAGTGTTTATCTGGAGGATCTGAGAGTGTTTTTATCTGGAGGATCTGAGAGTGTGTATCTGGAGGATCTGTGCGTGTGTTTATCTGGAGGATCTGTGCGTGTGTTTATCTGGAGGATCTGTGCGTGTGTTTATCTGGAGGATCTGTGCGTGTGTTTATCTGGAGGATCTGAGAGTGTGTTTATCTGGAGGATCTGTGCGTGTTTTTATCTGGAGGATCTGAGAGTGTTTTTATCTGGAGGATCTGTGCGTGTGTTTATCTGGAGGATCTGTGCGTGTGTTTATCTGGAGGATCTGAGCGTGTGTTTATCTGGAGGATCTGAGAGTGTGTTTATCTGGAGGATCTGTGCGTGTTTTTATCTGGAGGATCTGAGAGTGTTTTTATCTGGAGGATCTGTGCGTGTGTTTATCTGGAGGATCTGTGCGTGTGTTTATCTGGAGGATCTGTGCGTGTGTTTATCTGGAGGATCTGAGAGTGTTTTTATCTGGAGGATCTGAGAGTGTTTATCTGGAGGATCTGTGCGTGTGTTTATCTGGAGGATCTGAGAGAGTGTTTATCTGGAGGATCTGAGAGTGTTTTTAACTGGAGGATCTGAGAGTGTTTTTATCTGGAGGATCTGAGAGTGTGTTTATCTGGAGGATCTGTGTTTATCTGGAGGCTCTGTGTTTATCTGGAGGATCTGAGCGTGTGTTTATCTGGAGGATCTGAGAGTGTGTTTATCTGGAGGATCTGAGAGTATTTTTATCTGGAGGATCTGAGAGTGTTTTTATCTGGAGGATCTGAGAGTGTGTCTATCTGGAGGATCTGTGCGTGTGTTTATCTGGAGGATCTGTGTTTATCTGGAGGATCTGAGAGTGTTTATCTGGAGGATCTGAGAGTGTTTTTATCTGGAGGATCTGAGAGTGTGTATCTGGAGGATCTGTGCGTGTGTTTATCTGGAGGATCTGTGCGTGTGTTTATCTGGAGGATCTGTGCGTGTGTTTATCTGGAGGATCTGAGAGTGTTTTTATCTGGAGGATCTGTGCGTGTGTTTATCTGGAGGATCTGTGCGTGTGTTTATCTGGAGGATCTGAGCGTGTGTTTATCTGGAGGATCTGAGAGTGTGTTTATCTGGAGGATCTGTGTTTATCTGGAGGATCTGTGCGTGTGTTTATCTGGAGGATCTGAGCGTGTGTTTATCTGGAGGATCTGAGAGTGTGTTTATCTGGAGGATCTGTGTTTATCTGGAGGATCTGTGCGTGTGTTTATCTGGAGGATCTGAGAGTGTGTTTATCTGGAGGATCTGAGAGTATTTTTATCTGGAGGATCTGTGCGTGTGTTTATCTGGAGGATCTGAGAGTGTTTATCTGGAGGATCTGTGCGTGTTTATCTGGAGGATCTGTGCGTGTTTATCTGGAGGATCTGTGCGTGTGTTTATCTGGAGGATCTGTGCGTGTGTTTATCTGGAGGATCTGTGCGTGTGTTTATCTGGAGGATCTGAGAGTGTTTATCTGGAGGATCTGAGAGTGTGTTTATCTGGAGGATCTGAGCGTGTGTTTATCTGGAGGATCTGAGAGTGTGTTTATCTGGAGGATCTGTGCGTGTTTTTATCTGGAGGATCTGAGAGTTTTTTTATCTGGAGGATCTGAGAGTGTGTTTATCTGGAGGATCTGAGAGTGTTTTTATCTGGAGGATCTGAGAGTGTTTTTATCTGGAGGATCTGAGAGTGTTTTTATCTGGAGGATCTGAGAGAGTGTTTATCTGGAGGATCTGAGAGTGTTTTTATCTGGAGGATCTGAGAGTGTGTTTATCTGGAGGATCTGAGAGTGTTTTTATCTGGAGGATCTGAGAGTGTTTATCTGGAGGATCTGAGAGTGTGTTTATCTGGAGGATCTGAGAGTGTGTTTATCTGGAGGATCTGTGCGTGTTTTTATCTGGAGGATCTGAGAGTGTGTTTATCTGGAGGATCTGAGAGTGTGTCTATCAGGAGGATCTGTGCGTGTGTTTATCTGGAGGATCTGAGAGTGTGTTTATCTGGAGGATCTGAGAGTGTGTCTATCTGGAGGATCTGTGCGTGTGTTTATCTGGAGGATCTGTGTTTATCTGGAGGATCTGAGAGTGTTTATCTGGAGGATCTGAGAGTGTTTTTATCTGGAGGATCTGAGAGTGTTTTTATCTGGAGGATCTGAGAGTGTGTATCTGGAGGATCTGTGCGTGTGTTTATCTGGAGGATCTGTGCGTGTGTTTATCTGGAGGATCTGTGCGTGTGTTTATCTGGAGGATCTGTGCGTGTGTTTATCTGGAGGATCTGAGAGTGTGTTTATCTGGAGGATCTGTGCGTGTGTTTATCTGGAGGATCTGAGTGTGTGTTTATCTGGAGGATCTGTGCGTGTTTTTATCTGGAGGATCTGAGAGTGTGTTTATCTGGAGGATCTGAGAGTGTGTCTATCAGGAGGATCTGTGCGTGTGTTTATCTGGAGGATCTGAGAGTGTGTTTATCTGGAGGATCTGAGAGTGTGTCTATCTGGAGGATCTGTGCGTGTGTTTATCTGGAGGATCTGTGTTTATCTGGAGGATCTGAGAGTGTTTATCTGGAGGATCTGAGAGTGTTTTTATCTGGAGGATCTGAGAGTGTGTATCTGGAGGATCTGTGCGTGTGTTTATCTGGAGGATCTGTGCGTGTGTTTATCTGGAGGATCTGTGCGTGTGTTTATCTGGAGGATCTGAGAGTGTGTTTATCTGGAGGATCTGTGCGTGTGTTTATCTGGAGGATCTGTGCGTGTGTTTATCTGGAGGATCTGAGAGAGTGTTTATCTGGAGGATCTGAGCATGTGTTTATCTGGAGGATCTGTGCGTGTGTTTATCTGGAGGATCTGTGCGTGTGTTTATCTGGAGGATCTGAGAGTGTTTTTATCTGGAGGATCTGAGAGTGTGTTTATCTGGAGGATCTGAGAGTGTGTTTATCTGGAGGATCTGTGCGTGTGTTTATCTGGAGGATCTGTGCGTGTGTTTATCTGGAGGATCTGAGAGAGTGTTTATCTGGAGGATCTGAGAGTGTTTTTATCTGGAGGATCTGAGAGTGTTTTTATCTGGAGGATCTGAGAGTGTGTTTATCTGGAGGATCTGTGTTTATCTGGAGGCTCTGTGTTTATCTGGAGGATCTGAGCGTGTGTTTATCTGGAGGATCTGTGTTTATCTGGAGGATCTGTGCGTGTGTTTATCTGGAGGATCTGAGAGTGTGTTTATCTGGAGGATCTGAGAGTGTTTATCTGGAGGATCTGTGCGTGTGTTTATCTGGAGGATCTGTGCGTGTGTTTATCTGGAGGATCTGAGAGTGTGTTTATCTGGAGGATCTGAGAGTGTGTCTATCTGGAGGATCTGAGAGTGTGTATCTGGAGGATCTGTGCGTGTGTTTATCTGGAGGATCTGTGCGTGTGTTTATCTGGAGGATCTGTGCGTGTGTTTATCTGGAGGATCTGAGAGTATTTTTATCTGGAGGATCTGAGAGTGTTTTTATCTGGAGGATCTGAGAGTGTGTTTATCTGGAGGATCTGAGAGTGTGTATCTGGAGGATCTGTGCGTGTTTATCTGGAGGATCTGTGCGTGTGTTTATCTGGAGGATCTGTGCGTGTGTTTATCTGGAGGATCTGTGCGTGTGTTTATCTGGAGGATCTGAGCGTGTGTTTATCTGGAGGATCTGAGCGTGTGTTTATCTGGAGGATCTGAGAGTGTGTTTATCTGGAGGATCTGAGAGTGTTTTTATCTGGAGGATCTGAGAGTGTTTATCTGGAGGATCTGAGAGTGTGTTTATCTGGAGGATCTGAGCGTGTGTTTATCTGGAGGATCTGAGCGTGTGTTTATCTGGAGGATCTGTGCGTGTTTTTATCTGGAGGATCTGTGCGTGTGTTTATCTGGAGGATCTGAGCGTGTGTTTATCTGGAGGATCTGAGAGTGTGTTTATCTGGAGGATCTCAGAGTGTTTTTATCTGGAGGATCTGAGAGTGTTTATCTGGAGGATCTGAGAGTGTGTTTATCTGGAGGATCTGAGCGTGTGTTTATCTGGAGGATCTGAGAGTGTGTTTATCTGGAGGATCTGTGCGTGTTTTTATCTGGAGGATCTGAGAGTTTTTTTATCTGGAGGATCTGAGAGTGTGTTTATCTGGAGGATCTGAGAGTGTTTTTATCTGGAGGATCTGAGAGTGTTTTTATCTGGAGGATCTGAGAGTGTTTTTATCTGGAGGATCTGAGAGAGTGTTTATCTGGAGGATCTGAGAGTGTTTTTATCTGGAGGATCTGAGAGTGTGTCTATCTGGAGGATCTGTGCGTGTGTTTATCTGGAGGATCTGTGTTTATCTGGAGGATCTGAGAGTGTTTATCTGGAGGATCTGAGAGTGTTTTTATCTGGAGGATCTGAGAGTGTGTATCTGGAGGATCTGTGCGTGTGTTTATCTGGAGGATCTGTGCGTGTGTTTATCTGGAGGATCTGTGCGTGTGTTTATCTGGAGGATCTGAGAGTGTTTTTATCTGGAGGATCTGTGCGTGTGTTTATCTGGAGGATCTGTGCGTGTGTTTATCTGGAGGATCTGAGCGTGTGTTTATCTGGAGGATCTGAGAGTGTGTTTATCTGGAGGATCTGTGTTTATCTGGAGGATCTGTGCGTGTGTTTATCTGGAGGATCTGAGCGTGTGTTTATCTGGAGGATCTGAGAGTGTGTTTATCTGGAGGATCTGTGTTTATCTGGAGGATCTGTGCGTGTGTTTATCTGGAGGATCTGAGAGTGTGTTTATCTGGAGGATCTGAGAGTATTTTTATCTGGAGGATCTGTGCGTGTGTTTATCTGGAGGATCTGAGAGTGTTTATCTGGAGGATCTGTGCGTGTGTTTATCTGGAGGATCTGTGCGTGTGTTTATCTGGAGGATCTGAGAGTGTGTATCTGGAGGATCTGTGCGTGTTTATCTGGAGGATCTGTGCGTGTTTATCTGGAGGATCTGTGCGTGTGTTTATCTGGAGGATCTGTGCGTGTGTTTATCTGGAGGATCTGTGCGTGTGTTTATCTGGAGGATCTGAGAGTGTTTATCTGGAGGATCTGAGAGTGTGTTTATCTGGAGGATCTGAGCGTGTGTTTATCTGGAGGATCTGAGAGTGTGTTTATCTGGAGGATCTGTGCGTGTTTTTATCTGGAGGATCTGAGAGTTTTTTTATCTGGAGGATCTGAGAGTGTGTTTATCTGGAGGATCTGAGAGTGTTTTTATCTGGAGGATCTGAGAGTGTTTTTATCTGGAGGATCTGAGAGAGTGTTTATCTGGAGGATCTGAGAGTGTTTTTATCTGGAGGATCTGAGAGTGTGTTTATCTGGAGGATCTGAGAGTGTGTTTATCTGGAGGATCTGTGCGTGTTTTTATCTGGAGGATCTGAGAGTGTGTTTATCTGGAGGATCTGAGAGTGTGTCTATCAGGAGGATCTGTGCGTGTGTTTATCTGGAGGATCTGAGAGTGTGTTTATCTGGAGGATCTGAGAGTGTGTTTATCTGGAGGATCTGAGAGTGTGTCTATCTGGAGGATCTGTGCGTGTGTTTATCTGGAGGATCTGTGTTTATCTGGAGGATCTGAGAGTGTTTATCTGGAGGATCTGAGAGTGTTTTTATCTGGAGGATCTGAGAGTGTTTTTATCTGGAGGATCTGAGAGTGTGTATCTGGAGGATCTGTGCGTGTGTTTATCTGGAGGATCTGTGCGTGTGTTTATCTGGAGGATCTGTGCGTGTGTTTATCTGGAGGATCTGTGCGTGTGTTTATCTGGAGGATCTGAGAGTGTGTTTATCTGGAGGATCTGTGCGTGTGTTTATCTGGAGGATCTGAGTGTGTGTTTATCTGGAGGATCTGTGCGTGTTTTTATCTGGAGGATCTGAGAGTGTGTTTATCTGGAGGATCTGAGAGTGTGTCTATCAGGAGGATCTGTGCGTGTGTTTATCTGGAGGATCTGAGAGTGTGTTTATCTGGAGGATCTGAGAGTGTGTCTATCTGGAGGATCTGTGCGTGTGTTTATCTGGAGGATCTGTGTTTATCTGGAGGATCTGAGAGTGTTTATCTGGAGGATCTGAGAGTGTTTTTATCTGGAGGATCTGAGAGTGTGTATCTGGAGGATCTGTGCGTGTGTTTATCTGGAGGATCTGTGCGTGTGTTTATCTGGAGGATCTGTGCGTGTGTTTATCTGGAGGATCTGAGAGTGTGTTTATCTGGAGGATCTGTGCGTGTGTTTATCTGGAGGATCTGTGCGTGTGTTTATCTGGAGGATCTGAGAGAGTGTTTATCTGGAGGATCTGAGCATGTGTTTATCTGGAGGATCTGTGCGTGTGTTTATCTGGAGGATCTGTGCGTGTGTTTATCTGGAGGATCTGAGAGTGTTTTTATCTGGAGGATCTGAGAGTGTGTTTATCTGGAGGATCTGAGAGTGTGTTTATCTGGAGGATCTGTGCGTGTGTTTATCTGGAGGATCTGTGCGTGTGTTTATCTGGAGGATCTGAGAGAGTGTTTATCTGGAGGATCTGAGAGTGTTTTTATCTGGAGGATCTGAGAGTGTTTTTATCTGGAGGATCTGAGAGTGTGTTTATCTGGAGGATCTGTGTTTATCTGGAGGCTCTGTGTTTATCTGGAGGATCTGTGTTTATCTGGAGGATCTGTGCGTGTGTTTATCTGGAGGATCTGAGAGTGTGTTTATCTGGAGGATCTGAGAGTGTTTATCTGGAGGATCTGTGCGTGTGTTTATCTGGAGGATCTGAGCGTGTGTTTATCTGGAGGATCTGAGCGTGTGTTTATCTGGAGGATCTGAGAGTGTGTTTATCTGGAGGATCTGAGAGTGTTTTTATCTGGAGGATCTGAGAGTGTTTATCTGGAGGATCTGAGAGTGTGTTTATCTGGAGGATCTGAGCGTGTGTTTATCTGGAGGATCTGAGCGTGTGTTTATCTGGAGGATCTGTGCGTGTTTTTATCTGGAGGATCTGTGCGTGTGTTTATCTGGAGGATCTGAGCGTGTGTTTATCTGGAGGATCTGAGAGTGTGTTTATCTGGAGGATCTCAGAGTGTTTTTATCTGGAGGATCTGAGAGTGTTTATCTGGAGGATCTGAGAGTGTGTTTATCTGGAGGATCTGAGCGTGTGTTTATCTGGAGGATCTGAGAGTGTGTTTATCTGGAGGATCTGTGCGTGTTTTTATCTGGAGGATCTGAGCGTGTGTTTATCTGGAGGATCTGAGAGTGTTTTTATCTGGAGGATCTGAGAGTGTTTTTATCTGGAGGATCTGAGAGTGTTTTTATCTGGAGGATCTGAGAGAGTGTTTATCTGGAGGATCTGAGAGTGTTTTTATCTGGAGGATCTGAGAGTGTGTTTATCTGGAGGATCTGAGAGTGTTTTTATCTGGAGGATCTGAGAGTGTTTATCTGGAGGATCTGAGAGTGTGTTTATCTGGAGGATCTGAGAGTGTGTTTATCTGGAGGATCTGTGCGTGTTTTTATCTGGAGGATCTGAGAGTGTGTTTATCTGGAGGATCTGAGAGTGTGTCTATCAGGAGGATCTGTGCGTGTGTTTATCTGGAGGATCTGAGAGTGTGTTTATCTGGAGGATCTGAGAGTGTGTTTATCTGGAGGATCTGAGAGTGTGTCTATCTGGAGGATCTGTGCGTGTGTTTATCTGGAGGATCTGTGTTTATCTGGAGGATCTGAGAGTGTTTATCTGGAGGATCTGAGAGTGTTTTTATCTGGAGGATCTGAGAGTGTTTTTATCTGGAGGATCTGAGAGTGTGTATCTGGAGGATCTGTGCGTGTGTTTATCTGGAGGATCTGTGCGTGTGTTTATCTGGAGGATCTGTGCGTGTGTTTATCTGGAGGATCTGTGCGTGTGTTTATCTGGAGGATCTGAGAGTGTGTTTATCTGGAGGATCTGTGCGTGTGTTTATCTGGAGGATCTGAGTGTGTGTTTATCTGGAGGATCTGTGCGTGTTTTTATCTGGAGGATCTGAGAGTGTGTTTATCTGGAGGATCTGAGAGTGTGTCTATCAGGAGGATCTGTGCGTGTGTTTATCTGGAGGATCTGAGAGTGTGTTTATCTGGAGGATCTGAGAGTGTGTCTATCTGGAGGATCTGTGCGTGTGTTTATCTGGAGGATCTGTGTTTATCTGGAGGATCTGAGAGTGTTTATCTGGAGGATCTGAGAGTGTTTTTATCTGGAGGATCTGAGAGTGTGTATCTGGAGGATCTGTGCGTGTGTTTATCTGGAGGATCTGTGCGTGTGTTTATCTGGAGGATCTGTGCGTGTGTTTATCTGGAGGATCTGAGAGTGTTTTTATCTGGAGGATCTGTGCGTGTGTTTATCTGGAGGATCTGTGCGTGTGTTTATCTGGAGGATCTGAGCGTGTGTTTATCTGGAGGATCTGAGAGTGTGTTTATCTGGAGGATCTGTGTTTATCTGGAGGATCTGTGCGTGTGTTTATCTGGAGGATCTGAGAGTGTGTTTATCTGGAGGATCTGAGAGTATTTTTATCTGGAGGATCTGAGAGTGTTTTTATCTGGAGGATCTGAGAGTGTGTTTATCTGGAGGATCTGAGAGTGTGTTTATCTGGAGGATCTGAGAGTGTGTATCTGGAGGATCTGAGAGTGTGTATCTGGAGGATCTGTGCGTGTTTATCTGGAGGATCTGTGCGTGTGTTTATCTGGAGGATCTGTGCGTGTGTTTATCTGGAGGATCTGTGCGTGTGTTTATCTGGAGGATCTGTGCGTGTTTTTATCTGGAGGATCTGAGCGTGTGTTTATCTGGAGGATCTGAGAGTGTGTTTATCTGGAGGATCTGTGCGTGTTTTTATCTGGAGGATCTGAGCGTGTGTTTATCTGGAGGATCTGTGCGTGTTTTTATCTGGAGGATCTGAGAGTTTTTTTATCTGGAGGATCTGAGAGTGTGTTTATCTGGAGGATCTGAGAGTGTTTTTATCTGGAGGATCTGTGCGTGTGTTTATCTGGAGGATCTGAGCGTGTGTTTATCTGGAGGATCTGAGAGTGTGTTTATCTGGAGGATCTGTGCGTGTTTTTATCTGGAGGATCTGAGAGTGTGTCTATCAGGAGGATCTGTGCGTGTGTTTATCTGGAGGATCTGAGAGTGTGTTTATCTGGAGGATCTGAGAGTGTGTCTATCTGGAGGATCTGTGCGTGTGTTTATCTGGAGGATCTGAGAGTGTTTATCTGGAGGATCTGAGAGTGTTTATCTGGAGGATCTGAGAGTGTTTTTATCTGGAGGATCTGAGAGTGTGTATCTGGAGGATCTGTGCGTGTGTTTATCTGGAGGATCTGTGCGTGTGTTTATCTGGAGGATCTGTGCGTGTGTTTATCTGGAGGATCTGTGCGTGTGTTTATCTGGAGGATCTGAGAGTGTGTTTATCTGGAGGATCTGTGCGTGTTTTTATCTGGAGGATCTGAGAGTGTTTTTATCTGGAGGATCTGTGCGTGTGTTTATCTGGAGGATCTGTGCGTGTGTTTATCTGGAGGATCTGAGCGTGTGTTTATCTGGAGGATCTGAGAGTGTGTTTATCTGGAGGATCTGTGCGTGTTTTTATCTGGAGGATCTGAGAGTGTTTTTATCTGGAGGATCTGTGCGTGTGTTTATCTGGAGGATCTGTGCGTGTGTTTATCTGGAGGATCTGTGCGTGTGTTTATCTGGAGGATCTGAGAGTGTTTTTATCTGGAGGATCTGAGAGTGTTTATCTGGAGGATCTGTGCGTGTGTTTATCTGGAGGATCTGAGAGAGTGTTTATCTGGAGGATCTGAGAGTGTTTTTAACTGGAGGATCTGAGAGTGTTTTTATCTGGAGGATCTGAGAGTGTGTTTATCTGGAGGATCTGTGTTTATCTGGAGGCTCTGTGTTTATCTGGAGGATCTGAGCGTGTGTTTATCTGGAGGATCTGAGAGTGTGTTTATCTGGAGGATCTGAGAGTATTTTTATCTGGAGGATCTGAGAGTGTTTTTATCTGGAGGATCTGAGAGTGTGTCTATCTGGAGGATCTGTGCGTGTGTTTATCTGGAGGATCTGTGTTTATCTGGAGGATCTGAGAGTGTTTATCTGGAGGATCTGAGAGTGTTTTTATCTGGAGGATCTGAGAGTGTGTATCTGGAGGATCTGTGCGTGTGTTTATCTGGAGGATCTGTGCGTGTGTTTATCTGGAGGATCTGTGCGTGTGTTTATCTGGAGGATCTGAGAGTGTTTATCTGGAGGATCTGAGAGTGTGTTTATCTGGAGGATCTGAGCGTGTGTTTATCTGGAGGATCTGAGAGTGTGTTTATCTGGAGGATCTGTGCGTGTTTTTATCTGGAGGATCTGAGCGTGTGTTTATCTGGAGGATCTGAGAGTGTTTTTATCTGGAGGATCTGAGAGTGTTTTTATCTGGAGGATCTGAGAGAGTGTTTATCTGGAGGATCTGAGAGTGTTTTTATCTGGAGGATCTGAGAGTGTGTTTATCTGGAGGATCTGAGAGTGTTTTTATCTGGAGGATCTGAGAGTGTTTATCTGGAGGATCTGAGAGTGTGTTTATCTGGAGGATCTGAGAGTGTGTTTATCTGGAGGATCTGTGCGTGTTTTTATCTGGAGGATCTGAGAGTGTGTTTATCTGGAGGATCTGAGAGTGTGTCTATCAGGAGGATCTGTGCGTGTGTTTATCTGGAGGATCTGAGAGTGTGTTTATCTGGAGGATCTGAGAGTGTGTTTATCTGGAGGATCTGAGAGTGTGTCTATCTGGAGGATCTGTGCGTGTGTTTATCTGGAGGATCTGTGTTTATCTGGAGGATCTGAGAGTGTTTATCTGGAGGATCTGAGAGTGTTTTTATCTGGAGGATCTGAGAGTGTTTTTATCTGGAGGATCTGAGAGTGTGTATCTGGAGGATCTGTGCGTGTGTTTATCTGGAGGATCTGTGCGTGTGTTTATCTGGAGGATCTGTGCGTGTGTTTATCTGGAGGATCTGTGCGTGTGTTTATCTGGAGGATCTGAGAGTGTGTTTATCTGGAGGATCTGTGCGTGTGTTTATCTGGAGGATCTGAGTGTGTGTTTATCTGGAGGATCTGTGCGTGTTTTTATCTGGAGGATCTGAGAGTGTGTTTATCTGGAGGATCTGAGAGTGTGTCTATCAGGAGGATCTGTGCGTGTGTTTATCTGGAGGATCTGAGAGTGTGTTTATCTGGAGGATCTGAGAGTGTGTCTATCTGGAGGATCTGTGCGTGTGTTTATCTGGAGGATCTGTGTTTATCTGGAGGATCTGAGAGTGTTTATCTGGAGGATCTGAGAGTGTTTTTATCTGGAGGATCTGAGAGTGTGTATCTGGAGGATCTGTGCGTGTGTTTATCTGGAGGATCTGTGCGTGTGTTTATCTGGAGGATCTGTGCGTGTGTTTATCTGGAGGATCTGAGAGTGTGTTTATCTGGAGGATCTGTGCGTGTGTTTATCTGGAGGATCTGTGCGTGTGTTTATCTGGAGGATCTGAGAGAGTGTTTATCTGGAGGATCTGAGCATGTGTTTATCTGGAGGATCTGTGCGTGTGTTTATCTGGAGGATCTGTGCGTGTGTTTATCTGGAGGATCTGAGAGTGTTTTTATCTGGAGGATCTGAGAGTGTGTTTATCTGGAGGATCTGAGAGTGTGTTTATCTGGAGGATCTGTGCGTGTGTTTATCTGGAGGATCTGTGCGTGTGTTTATCTGGAGGATCTGAGAGAGTGTTTATCTGGAGGATCTGAGAGTGTTTTTATCTGGAGGATCTGAGAGTGTTTTTATCTGGAGGATCTGAGAGTGTGTTTATCTGGAGGATCTGTGTTTATCTGGAGGCTCTGTGTTTATCTGGAGGATCTGAGCGTGTGTTTATCTGGAGGATCTGTGTTTATCTGGAGGATCTGTGCGTGTGTTTATCTGGAGGATCTGAGAGTGTGTTTATCTGGAGGATCTGAGAGTGTTTATCTGGAGGATCTGTGCGTGTGTTTATCTGGAGGATCTGTGCGTGTGTTTATCTGGAGGATCTGAGAGTGTGTTTATCTGGAGGATCTGAGAGTGTGTCTATCTGGAGGATCTGTGCGTGTGTTTATCTGGAGGATCTGTGTTTATCTGGAGGATCTGAGAGTGTTTATCTGGAGGATCTGAGAGTGTTTTTATCTGGAGGATCTGAGAGTGTGTATCTGGAGGATCTGTGCGTGTGTTTATCTGGAGGATCTGTGCGTGTGTTTATCTGGAGGATCTGTGCGTGTGTTTATCTGGAGGATCTGAGAGTGTTTTTATCTGGAGGATCTGTGCGTGTGTTTATCTGGAGGATCTGTGCGTGTGTTTATCTGGAGGATCTGAGCGTGTGTTTATCTGGAGGATCTGAGAGTGTGTTTATCTGGAGGATCTGTGTTTATCTGGAGGATCTGTGCGTGTGTTTATCTGGAGGATCTGAGAGTGTGTTTATCTGGAGGATCTGAGAGTATTTTTATCTGGAGGATCTGAGAGTGTTTTTATCTGGAGGATCTGAGAGTGTGTTTATCTGGAGGATCTGAGAGTGTGTATCTGGAGGATCTGTGCGTGTTTATCTGGAGGATCTGTGCGTGTGTTTATCTGGAGGATCTGTGCGTGTGTTTATCTGGAGGATCTGTGCGTGTGTTTATCTGGAGGATCTGAGCGTGTGTTTATCTGGAGGATCTGAGCGTGTGTTTATCTGGAGGATCTGAGAGTGTGTTTATCTGGAGGATCTGAGAGTGTTTTTATCTGGAGGATCTGAGAGTGTTTATCTGGAGGATCTGAGAGTGTGTTTATCTGGAGGATCTGAGCGTGTGTTTATCTGGAGGATCTGAGCGTGTGTTTATCTGGAGGATCTGTGCGTGTTTTTATCTGGAGGATCTGTGCGTGTGTTTATCTGGAGGATCTGAGCGTGTGTTTATCTGGAGGATCTGAGAGTGTGTTTATCTGGAGGATCTCAGAGTGTTTTTATCTGGAGGATCTGAGCGTGTGTTTATCTGGAGGATCTGAGAGTGTGTTTATCTGGAGGATCTGTGCGTGTTTTTATCTGGAGGATCTGAGAGTTTTTTTATCTGGAGGATCTGAGAGTGTGTTTATCTGGAGGATCTGAGAGTGTTTTTATCTGGAGGATCTGAGAGTGTTTTTATCTGGAGGATCTGAGAGTGTTTTTATCTGGAGGATCTGAGAGAGTGTTTATCTGGAGGATCTGAGAGTGTTTTTATCTGGAGGATCTGAGAGTGTGTTTATCTGGAGGATCTGAGAGTGTTTTTATCTGGAGGATCTGAGAGTGTTTATCTGGAGGATCTGAGAGTGTGTTTATCTGGAGGATCTGAGAGTGTTTTTATCTGGAGGATCTGTGTTTATCTGGAGGATCTGAGAGTGTGTTTATCTGGAGGATCTGAGAGTGTTTTTATCTGGAGGATCTGTGTTTATCTGGAGGATCTGAGAGTGTGTTTATCTGGAGGATCTGAGAGTGTGTTTATCTGGAGGATCTGAGAGTGTGTTTATCTGGAGGATCTGAGAGTGTTTTTATCTGGAGGATCTGAGAGTGTTTATCTGGAGGATCTGAGTTTATCTGGAGGATCTGAGAGTGAGTTTATCTGGAGGATCTGAGCGTGTGTTTATCTGGAGGATCTGTGTTTATCTGGAGGATCTGAGAGTGTGTTTATCTGGAGGATCTGTGTTTATCTGGAGGCTCTGTGTTTATCTGGAGGATCTGTGCGTGAGTTTATCTGGAGGATCTGAGCGTGTGTTTATCTGGAGGATCTGTGTTTATCTGGAGGATCTGAGAGTGTGTTTATCTGGAGGATCTGAGCGCGTGTTTTCTGAAGCACGGACACACACCCATGAGCTCAGCGAAGCCGCCCAATGGAAGCCTGCAGGTTCCCGTCACGAACTGCATCAGACGCAGACGAACCTCGTTGTCCACCTCCTTCACCAGCTGCACACAAACACACCACACACACACGCTCAACACGATTCACACATGACCAGACCTGGGAAACGCTGATGTTCAGACTGTTAAACCTGACTTGTGGAAACAACTAAAGGCAGAAATCGTTACTTCAACATGCTAATCACTGACATGGATAAAGAACAGGGAAAATGATCCACGTTTAAATCACGTCTAATATAACTATAAACGAGGATGGAAGAAAAAACATGACAGAAAAAGTTTGTTTACAGTTAATGTGTCACATCACACATCATCACACACACACACACACACACACATACATATATATATATATATATATATATATATATATATATATATATATATATATATATATATATATATATATATATATATATATATGTATGTAAAAATCACTTTAATTATGATGTTCATTAACCATATTTTTTCCTGGAATATAAGTCACGCTTTTTAATCATCTGAAATGTACTGCAACTTATTGCAAAATGATTAATAAAATGCAAGTAAGGCCAAGCACATAAAACATGCAAAGGCAAACATTGTATTTATTCTGAATGAAAGAAGAACATGAGCGCAAGTTTAAAGTGTAAGTTGCAGGTTAAATTTTTCACGAAGATAATGCAATGTGTTTATTAAACATAAAGATAAGAACCGCCCACCATTGTTTTTTATACCAAAATGCTGATATAATATGAAAAGTTGGCACTTTTAACTGTGGTTTTAACCGCTCCCGCTACCTTCCACTAGATGGGGCGTGACGTCATATGAGGAACTCACTAGTAGAGTTACCGTACGCTTGCAGCTATATGCCTTACATAACTGCAGAAAAGTTGGTTGTATGTTTTATTTGATAAAAAAAATATGGATAAAATAACTCCACTGTAAACATACTCGTGTGTGCTGACTTCAAGGGGACCGTGATCCTGCCTGAAATGAGAATAAGCTATTCGCAAAACTAACGGGTTCAGGCACGTCAGATCAGCCGGTCGCAGGTCGAGCTGTTCCACTAAACTCCAAAACGCGTTCACCTCACGGCAGCACACACTCTCCACTGCTGATAGCCCACACAAACACAGTGATGGGGACATCGATCTCTCTTTTTCTTTTCTGACAATAAACATCGCTAATTAAATCGTGAGAAATTGATAACGCGTGGATTGAGGAAGGGTATTACATGACGTTTGAGGCGGCGATGAGACTAGCGATTGATGCCTGTGCAGTGTGTGCATCTCTACAGCTCTGATTTGGACTGACTTACTGTAAGTAAATAATGTATTCAGTTCAGTCGTTGTCCCTCCTTGCTATTCTACATGACGGCAATATTTTGAAAAGACTTGCTTGTTCCGTTATATTATCCGGGTTAAGTTTGCACCAGGCTAGACTATAAGGTAGCTTACGTTACTCACCAGGACACTTGGCCAACCCTCTACTAATTCTCCTCACACCAAGCATTAATAACTCATTGAGTGCCATGGCTGCCCTCTCTCACGCCTGACCAGTTAAAAACTGTAGGGCTGTGGTCCATAAAGAATTTGATGGTTTCCCACATCCTCAGTCATTCTCCAAATAGCCGTAATACAGTAAGAATCTAGCAGAGTATGGGTTGCGAGTTCCTCTTGTGACGTCATCACCCAGTAACTGAAAAAACACGCTACCGTTGAAGAAACCCCAATAAATGTTATTTTAACGCATTTTAAGACAGAAATAATTAAATATATACATATAGAGCACTTTAATTTACACATTAATTGACTGTGGTGGTTAACCTGCAACTTACACTTTAATTGTAAAGTGCATTTCATGAACACCACTAGTTTCACTTTAAACACATTCGTTTAGGCATGCCGTTCATAATACACATTGTTTATGATGAATGCCACTATAATTTGTTTGTGTTATGCTTTTATTACGTTTATATTGTTTATAATGATTGTAAACATTCTGTTTTATTTTCTGCTATTTTACATTATTTCTGAATGCGAATCCCTCAACAAATGTAATTTGGGTGCAATTTATATTTTGGGAAAATACAGTAGTTAATTAATATAATTAATATTAATGCATTTTTAATATCGTTGTTTATTTACTTTTACATTTTTAAAATGTTCAACAAAAATGTAAAAGAATTTTGGCCAAGACAGATATGAATGTGAAACACTGTAAACGTCTCCGGAGAGGGTTAGAAGAGAAACTTGCGTTCGCACCTGCCAGAACCAGATGATCTGTTTGCTGTTGCGTGTGTAGTGACGATACACTGTGTTCCTCTGCCAGTCCTGCAGATCCACCTCCTGCATGCCACACAGCATCACCTGCACACACACACACACACACACACACACACACACGTCACAGAGTGGCTCTGCGGTCGGACGGGGGAAACCCTGACCCCTAACCCCTGACCCCTGACCTCCAGCTCCTTCTCGTCGAAGTACTGCAGCCACTGCAGCGGCACCACCTCGTTGAAGCCGTCCAGAAACGCTTTGGTCTGATTCTCCACGCCACGAGAGAACCTCCACTCAGCCATGAGCCTGCGGGACAGAACACACACCGTCACACAGAACACACACACACAACACACACCGTCACACAGAACACACAGAACACACACACACACACAACATCACACAGAACACACACACAGAGCACACAGAACACACAGAACACACACACACAGAACACACACACACACACACACACAGAACACACACACACAGAACACACACACACACACAGAACACACACACAGAACACACACACACACACACACACAGAACACACACAGAATACACACACACAGAACACACACACACAGAACACACACACACAGAACACACACACACACACACACACACACAGAACACACACAGAATACACACACACAGAACACACACACACAGAACACACACACACAGAACACACACACACAGAACACACACACACAGAACACACACACACACAGAACACACACACACACAGAACACACACACACACAGAACACACACACACACAGAACACACACACACAGAACACACACCGGTCATTCATACACACAGAACACACACCGGTCATACACACAGAACACAGAACACACAAACAGAACACAAACACACAGAACACACACACACAGAACACACACCGGTCATACACACAGAACACACAAACAGAACACACACCGGTCATTCATACACACAGAACACACACACACACAGAACACGCTGGGTGATGCGCTCGTACCCGATGTACTCCTCTTTGCTCTCCTCGGTCACCAGCACATTGGCACCGTCCGCTTTCAGGTCATGTGACGTGATTTTGCCCAGGATCTCCATGTCCACGGAGAAGTACATCTCCAGGCCGCAGTCCTCGATGTTGTTGTCTCTGTGAACGAATCACATGAGTGGCGATCAGAAGCGTTGACTGGACAGACAAGTGCGACCCCTGACCTCAACATTACACTCCTGGGTGTGTGAAACCTGAAGGATGCGTTCGTTGGCCAGTTTTCACACTCAAGATGGTTCAAATAACGAGACAGACAAACCTGATCCAGATGAGAGAGTTGTAGAACTCCGGATCGATGGACTCCAGATCCTTCAGGATCAGCTTTTTATTGAGCATGCGCTTGTAGAAGGGCAACGAGAAGCCAGTGTCAATGAACTTCCCATGGAAGAGAGCCTGAAAACATGAGATAATGAGCAGCTGGCCTACAGAGTACAGCTTTTCTGATGTGTGTGTGTGTGTGTGTGTGTGTGTGTGTGTGTGTGTGTGTGTGTGTGTGAGAGAGACTTGCCCTAGCGATGAAGCAGAAGTAGGACAGGTGATCAGGGTTAGGGTTAGAGAGTGGGTGTGTGTGTGTGTGTGTGTGTGTGTGTGTGTGTGTGTGTGTGTGTGTGTGTGTGTGTGTGTGTGTGTGAGAGAGACTTGCCCTAGCGATGAAGCAGAAGTAGGACAGGTGATCAGGGTTAGGGTTAGAGAGTGGGTGTGTGTGTGTGTGTGTGTGTGTGTGTGTGTGTGTGTGTGTGTGTGTGTGAGAAAGACTTGCCCTAGTGGTGAAGCAGAAGTAGGACAGGTGATCAGGGTTAGGGTTAGAGAGTGTGTGTGTGTGTGTGTGTGTGTGTGTGTGTGTGTGTGTGTGTGTGTGTGTGTGTGTGTGTGTGTGTGTGAGAGAGACTTGCCCTAGCGATGAAGCAGAAGTAGGACAGGTGATCAGGGTTAGGGTTTGTGTGTGTGTGTGTGTGTGTGTGTGTGTGTCAAGTCAAGTCAAGTCAAGTCATCTTCATTTATATAGCGCTTTTAACAATGTAGATTGTTTCAAAGCAGCTTCACATAGATAAACGTATAATTTATGGTAACAGATTGTTTTGGCTTTATAGCGGTTCTTTAGTAAAGTTATTTTCCAGCTAAAGTTAGTTATGATTGATTCGCTTCCGTCCAGGGTACCCCCAGGTTCCTCCAACTTAAATTCAAGGCTTTTTAAGACCTTTTTAATACCATTTCAAATGAAATTCAATGCCAACTTCGTACCAATTCCGACAGAAGTATAAGGGGAAAATGTCAAATCTGTATACATTTTAAACCCTAAAAAATAATTATGTACAAGTAGACTACTTGAATTAAATAATACATTTTATGTAAATTATCAGTCATATAAAATATATACGCAGCAGCGTTGTAGCGTGCACGTGTGTAGGCCAATGTTAATTTTGGCAGCCATTTTTGATTTAGTCTTTTTCTTCATCTTCAGACGAAAATGCTTATCGGTCTTAGTCACATTTGAGTCATTCTGCCTTTCATAGTGTTAGTTGACGAAATGTGTTTGCATTTTTTGTCAACTTTTAGTCATTACTTTTAGTCAAACTGCAGTTACTTTAATTTTGGTAGCTATTTTATATGTAGTCTTTAGACAGAAAATGTCATAATTATTCTCTCTAGGCCAATTCGATTAAGCTTATGAGAAATTAAAATTAAGCTAACAGGCTGTATTGACACTGCACTCTATAGCAGTAGCACTTGTGCAATTCTACATATCCCTTTTCCTTAGTTCTCCAATTTTTGTAGAGTACCGTACCCCCTCTCTTCCACTTAGACTGCAGTCACATCTTTCCATTAAGGGACAATATTTGCCCCATTTAATCGATTTTTCCATTTCATTTTTCACCTTTATAATACCTTTAAAAAAATAAATAATGCTTTAAATAAAACAATGTTCAATAAATATTCAATGTTAAAAAAACGTTTAATATTAATAAAAATATGATATTAAAATCGCCAGTAGGTGGCGGTAACTCATTGTCTTTGTCAAAGCCACAGATTTTGTTGCAAAATAGAGCATTAAGCCTGACAATACTGTTTAAAATGTAGTACATCACTTAATGTTACCCTTTTTTTTTTTTTCTTTTTTTTTATACTGTTGTATAAAATCAATGTCACATTTGAAATCGTGTGGATAGTCGGGAAACATTGCATTCTTGCTCGCATAATGATCAACATTAAAAACACTGCTGTATATCAGCCTGCATTTTGATCGCAGATTTAGTCGCACAAACAGCGCAAGCGGCTCGTGACAGATCTTCTCAAATGAAGATCGCTGAACTCCAGCTTGTCTGTGTTTTCAGATCATCCGCGCTTCTTCAACAATGTAGAGAGCGCGCGCGTGGATGGCTGTGGCCAGATACTACTGAAAAGACGGGGTAGAAAACATGTTCTTTTAACAGAAAAGCTCTGATTAGTAACCATAGTAACGGGTGCGCACGCTTTCGCGCGTTCTTCTATGACGTGAAGCGCGAGGTGCACTTAACGTTACACGACTAATTTTTAATTAGTCTACATTAGTAACAGTTAATTTTGTTACGGTATGAGTTTATTCATAGAAAAGGCAAAAAAAAATTAAGACCTTTGTAACGAAATCCAAGACTTTGTATACCAAATTCAAGGCTTTTAAGGCCTTAATTTGAGATTATCAAATTTAAGACTTTTTCAATGCTTTTAAGACCCCGCGGGTACCCTGTCCGTCGCAACGATCATTTGTTATTAAATTAGGGGCCGCTAAGACGACACCA
>NC_138242.1:34664649-34682149 GCF_964197995.2 Scardinius erythrophthalmus | reverse complement strand
CATTACACACACACACACACACACACACGTGTGCTAGCGGGAGAGATGCACCGACAGCAAATGCTAACTTACCCCAGCCCGGCGGCAGCGGCCCCAGAGGATCGTTCTCAGCCGACATCATGGAGGCCTGGATCAGACAGAGAGAGAGAGAGAGAGAGAGAGAGAGAGAGAGAGAGAGAGAGAGAGAGAGAGAGAGAGAGAGAGAGAGAGAGAGAGAGAGAGAGAGAGAGAGAGAGAGAGAGAGAGAGAGAGAGAGAGAGAGGGAGAGAGAGAGAGAGACAGAGAGAGAGAGAGAGAGAGAGAGAGAGAGAGAGAGAGAGAGAGAGAGAGAGAGAGAGGGAGAGAGAGAGAGAGACAGAGACAGAGAGAGAGAGAGAGAGAGAGAGAGAGAGAGAGAGAGAGAGAGAGAGAGGGAGAGTGAGCGCTGAACAGCATCAGTGAGTAGATGAGTTACTCATGACCACATACACAGGTGGTGTACCGAGTAAAGGTATCTCTGGTTGAACTGATGCATGGCTCCCTGTAGCTGACTGCGCTGAGACTGCCACTGCTCGAAGTTCCTCACCGACTCCATGGTGGGCCGCTGCCATGTGGTGGTGCGGGTGTTGTGATCCACGTAATAAACCCTGCCGCGGTTATCCACCCTGCGCTCCCAGCTGAGGTCAGAGAGTCCACACACACACACACACACACACACACACACACACACAAGATCAATGACATGCATCAAAACATTAATAAATATACACATGAAAAACATTAGTATAATTAAGAAATACTCGTCTCGGACATACTCGTCTCGGACATACTCGTCTCGGATATCGGATATACTCGTCTCGGATATACTTGTCTGAGATATCGTCTCGGAAATACTCGTCTCGGACATACTCGTCTCGGACATACTCGTCTCGGACATACTCGTCTCGGATATCGGATATACTCGTCTCGGATATACTCGTCTGAGATATCGTCTCTGAAATACTCGTCTCGGATATGCTCTCGTCTCGGATATGCTCGTCTCGGATATGCTCTCGTCTCGGATATGCTCTCGTCTCGGATATGCTCGTCTCGGATATGCTCGTCTCGGATATGCTCGTCTCGGATATGCTCGTCTGAGATATCGTCTCGGAAATACTCGTCTCGGATATACTCGTCTGAGATATCGTCTCGGAAATACTCGTCTCGGATATGCTCGTCTCGGATATACTCGTCTCGGAAATGCTCGTCTCGGATATGCTCGTCTGAGATATCGTCTCGGAAATACTCGTCTCGGATATACTCGTCTGAGATATCGTCTCGGAAATACTCGTCTCGGATATGCTCGTCTCGGATATGCTCGTCTGAGATATCGTCTCGGATATGCTCGTCTCGGATATGCTCGTCTCGGATATGCTCGTCTCGGATATGCTCGTCTCGGATATGCTCGTCTCGGATATGCTCGTCTGAGATATCGTCTCGGATATGCTCGTCTCGGATATGCTCGTCTCGGATATGCTCGTCTCGGATATGCTCGTCTCGGATATGCTCGTCTCGGATATGCTCGTCTCGGATATGCTCGTCTCGGATATGCTCGTCTCGGATATGCTCGTCTGAGATATCGTCTCGGATATGCTCGTCTCGGATATGCTCGTCTCGGATATGCTCGTCTCGGATATGCTCGTCTCGGATATGCTCGTCTCGGATATGCTCGTCTCGGATATGCTCGTCTCGGATATGCTCGTCTGAGATATCGTCTCGGATATGCTCGTCTGAGATATCGTCTCGGATATGCTCGTCTCGGATATGCTCGTCTCGGATATGCTCGTCTCGGATATGCTCGTCTGACATATCGTCTCGGATATGCTCGTCTCGGATATGCTCGTCTCGGACATGCTCGTCTGAGATATCGTTTTGGAAATGCTCGTCTCGGATATGCTCGTCTCGGATATGCTCGTCTCGGATATGCTCGTCTCGGATATCATCTCGGATATGCTCGTCTCGGATATCATCTCGGATATGCTCGTCTCGGATATCATCTCGGATATGCTCGTCTCGGATATCATCTCGGATATCATCTCGGATATGCTCGTCTCGGATATCATCTCGGATATCATCTCGGATATGCTCGTCTCGGATATCATCTCGGATATCATCTCGGATATGCTCGTCTCGGATATCATCTCGGATATCATCTCGGATATGCTCGTCTCGGATATCATCTCGGATATGCTCGTCTCGGATATGCTCGTCTCGGATATCATCTCGGATATACTCGTCTCGGATATGCTCGTCTCGGATATGCTTGTCTGAGATATCGTCTCGGAAATGCTCGTCTCGGATATGCTCGTCTCGGATATGCTCGTCTGAGATATCGTCTCGGAAATGCTCGTCTTGGATATGCTCGTCTCGGATATGCTCGTCTCGGATATCATCTCGGACATGCTCGTCTCGGACATGCTCGTCTCGGACATGCTCGTCTCGGACATGCTCGTCTCGGACATGCTCGTCTCGGACATGCTCGTCTCGGACATGCTCGTCTCGGATATGCTCGTCTGAGATATCGTCTCGGAAATGCTCGTCTCGGATATGCTCGTCTCGGATATCATCTCGGACATGCTCGTCTCGGACATGCTCGTCTCGGACATGCTCGTCTCGGACATGCTCGTCTCGGACATGCTCGTCTCGGACATGCTCGTCTCGGACATGCTCGTCTCGGACATGCTCGTCTCGGACATGCTCGTCTCGGACATGCTCGTCTCGGACATGCTCGTCTCGGACATGCTCGTCTCGGACATGCTCGTCTCGGACATGCTCGTCTCGGACATGCTCGTCTCGGACATACTCGTCTCGGATATACTTGTCTGAGATATCGTCTCGGAAATACTCGTCTCGGATATACTCGTCTCGGATATACTCGTCTGAGATATCGTCTCGGAAATACTCGTCTCGGATATGCTCGTCTCGGATATGCTCGTCTCGGATATGCTCGTCTCGGATATCATCTCGGATATGCTCGTCTTGGATATGCTCGTCTCGGATATGCTCGTCACGGATATGCTCGTCTCGGATATGCTCGTCACGGATATGCTCGTCTCGGATATGCTCGTCTCGGATATCATCTCGGATATGCTCGTCTTGGATATGCTCGTCTCGGACATACTCGTCTCGGTTATGTGGGAGTGTTCTAATCTGTGTTTCGTTGCAGTTTTCCTGATAGCTCACCTGCAATCAATGGGTTAATTGGTGCCACCTGAAGGGAGCCACTTTAAATCTTGGACACATGCTCTCACTCTCTCTCTCTCTTGTCTTGCAGCCAGCACTGCAGCAGTAGTGTTTCTGCTTCTACAGTCCCCTTTTTCTTTAATACTAAATAAACTTTATTTTGATTGGCAAACTTTTGTTGTCATGTCCTTTATGTTGCATCCCTAGAGCCAGGGTTGTAACATAATGGGGGCTCGTCCAATTTGGTTGGTAAAAAACATTTGTTTTTTTTGTTTTTTTGATATTTTGGGGACTGTATTTGTTTATTCCCTTTGATTGAGATCATTTGGTGAGTATGGTTGTTTGAGTATTTGAGTATATGCATGAGTTTTCCCGGTTAGGAAGGGTGAGAGTTCCAGCTGGGTTGATTATTCGATCCTTCCATCGGTTCACTCTTTTGTTATTTTTCCTTTTTTGTTTTCGAGGTTATTCTGGGTGGAGACTTGTTCTCTGTCGGGGGTAAGCATTTCAGAACTGTGACCTTTGATTAAATGGCTCACAGTTGCTGAGTTTTTGCTTTTAAAGTCGCCTCGTGCCCGGTACACCTCAGAAGATAGATAGGAGTTAGAAGTGTTAGGCAGGTATCCGGGTGTATCATGTATTTTGTATTGTGTTTAAGCTCAGCAACCATGCTCACTTTTTGATGGAAGTGAAAGAGGAATACCTAAGTTAGGTGAGTTAAACATTTTTTTAGGTACTGTAGTGTTTATTTGGTCCATGATCCTAACTTTAGTGTGTTAGCAGTGTTTGTGTGAAGTTCCTTTGTGGACGTTTTGTGTAGACTAATGCCCAGTATTGCCTTTAGATATTCGTGATTGCTTGGGGTGAGTAATCTTCTGTGGTTGGGTTAGTTCTACTTCTGTTTAAGGCTTTAAAAGCTTTGTTTGAGAGCATTTTTACTGCTATTGTCATTTTCGTAGCCCTGTGCTATTGGACCTGTTGTGTTAGCTGAACTTCTGTGTACGAAGTAGTGTTACTACTTAAGTGTAGTTAGTGTTGAGTTTAGTAATGGCTTCTTTAGAAGACTTCCTAAAGGAACCTTCAGAGGAGTTGCTTGAGTTTTTCACAAAGGATCAACTTTTGCAGTTGTCCTCTCATTATGATATTCCCTTCACAAGTAGTGAGAAGCGACTGAAGGATAGTGTGAAGGAAATCATTAGAAGTGTTTTGATTGACAATGGTGTCTTGAAGGTTAAGCAGGTTTCCCCACAATCCATGACTGCTCCTTTGTCTGAAGCTGCAATTGAGCTTAGGCTCAGAGAGCTAGCTTTCCAGGAGAAACAGCTAGAGGTTAATACAAAATTAAGAGAGAAAGAAATGCTTCTTGCACATGAACGGTCTCTTAAAGAGTTGGAATTAAAAGCAGCTGCTTTAACTCCAAGAGGTGATGTTTCTCCATTTGATGTTGGTAGACATATTAAGTTGGTACCTCCTTTTTCTGAGAAAGATGTTGAGAGATATTTCTCATTTTGAACGGGTGGCAACCACATCAAAGTGGCCTAGGACTATGTGGACTTTGCTTTTACAAAGTATCTTGGTAGGAAAAGCTCAGGAAGCTTATTCCGCTCTAAGCCTTGAGAAGAGTGCTAATTATGATGAGGTTAAAGCAGCTATATTGAAGGCGTATGAGCTGGTTCCTGAAGCTTACCGCCAGCGCTTTCGAGGTTGTACAAAACTTGCTCACGACACTTATGTTGAGTTTGCAAAACAGAAGGAGAATCTGTTTGATCGGTGGTGTACATCTCAGAAGGTGGAAAGTAAGGAACATCTTAGACAACTCATTTTGCTTGAGGAATTTAAAAACTGTCTGCCTGAGGTTGTTTCGGTTTATTTGAATGATCAGAAGGCAGTGACTTTAGAACAAGCTGCAATCTTGGCAGATGAGTTTGTCTTAACCCATAAGGTAAAGTTTGGTGACAAACAAGCTGAGGTTCAGTTCCAGATTAAGCACAATAGGTCTCGGTTTGTAAAGTCTGTGCCCTTTGCCTCATCACCTGCCAATAAAATGACTAATGATGGTTTGATTTCAGAAAGGGCTTGTTTTTATTGTAAGAGACCAGGCCATCTCATCGCAGACTGTCCTGTTCTAAGTAAGAAACAGAAGTCCGCAAAGACTGTAGCCTTTGTAAGCCCTGTGCCAAGCCTTCCTTTGGCATCTTCAGTTGCTAACGTTTCATGCAAGAAAGGTGAGTTAGCTGGCTCATCATCATTTCTGATGGATGGTTTTGTGTATCTGTCTTCTGACCCTGAACACAGGCAAGCTATCAAGATCTGGAGAGATACTGGAGCTTTTCAATCTGTGATTTTACGTGATGTCTTGTCCTTCAATGAAAAGTCAGCTCAAGGTTCAGAGGTAATTGTTAAAGGTTTTGGTGGGGGATTTTTGTCTATGCCTTTACATAGCATTAATCTCCAATCAGATTTAATCTCTGGTGATGTTGTTGTGGCACTTAGTTCCCAGATTCCCATAGATGGGGTGTCCTTTATCCTAGGGAATGATCTAGCTGGTGGGAAGGTGCTAGCTGTCCCTGAAGTAACCTCTACTGTCCTCAAGTCAGATGGTCCAGACGAACTTGAATTGGCATTTCCAAAAACTTTTCCTGTCTGTGCAACTACTCGTGCTATGTCTGCTAAGAGGCTAGTTGAAGCCAAATCTTCCAACAGTCAATCTGTGATTCCACTTTATGATACTTTCATGGCCCAAGGTGACATGAACTTGGCAGGGAGTGGAAAGATGTTTCCATCTCGTGAACAGTTAATTCTTGAGCAAAAGCAAGACCCCACTTTGTCACCCATGTTTGAAGATTTGGTGTCTGACGAAGTGCTATCAAATGTTGCTTCTGGTTATTTTGTTAGTGATGGTGTTTTGATGAGAAAGTGGACAGATCCAAAAATGCCATGTGAGGATGACTGGAGTAGTGTGTTTCAAGTGGTGGTTCCAGAAGTTTATCGATCTGACCTATTGTATCTCGCCCATGATCATTGTCTGTCTGGTCACTTGGGGGTCAGGAAAACTTTGGATTGTGTGTTAAGGCATTATTTTTGGCCTGTGGTGAAGACCTACTGCAAAGAGTGTGATGATGGCATTCCACTACTCTTCGCAGTTAGAGAGGTGGTTCAGGAATTTCTTGGTTTCAGTCCAGCTGAACTTGTGTTTGGCCATACTGTGAGGGGGCCCTTGAAATTGGTAAAGGAGAAATGGTTAGATGTTGAGCATTCTACTCCTATAACCCTCATGGACTTTGTGTCTAATTTTCGTTTTAGGCTTAGCAGAGCTTGTGAAATGGCCAAAGAGAATTTGAAAGCATCCCAGGATAAGATGAAGACTTGGTTTGACCAAAAGGCTAAACATTGTGTGTTCTGTTCTGGAGACCAAGTGCTGGTGCTCTTACCAATATTGGGTTCTGCATTGCAGGCTCAATATAGTGGACCGTATACCATTGATCGGAAAGTTGGTGAGTGTAACTACTTGGTTAAGACTCTAGGTCGTAAAGAGAAAGTCTGCATGTGCCATGTGAATTTACTCAAACCTTACTTTGACCGTAATCAAACAGGGTCTACAGAGGTTAAGGCCTTGGCTATACTGAATGCTCCATCTATTGAGACCATAGAAGGTGTTGCTGTCTCTGAGATTGCTCAGAGTAGATTGCCAAATTTTAAAATCTTGGCTGATTTAGACATTCATTTATCGTATCTAAATCTCTCTGCGCGCTCTGATGTTATTCAGTTAATTGGTCAATATTTGGCCTTGTTTTCTGATGTTCCATCTTGTACCAATGTGCTAGAGTTTGACATTGATGTAGGCCAAGCTAACCCTATTAAGCAACACCCATATAGATGGTTAGTGGTTAGTGGCATAGGTTAAAGTGATGGAGCCTGTTTTTGCAGGGATATGACCTTTCAGTCCCCCACATTCGTGGGAATTCGTTTGGCGGATGCTTTGTCAAGGTCGTAAGTGCTTGTTTATATTTCATGTACTTGGTGACTTTGCCATAGGTTATTCTATGGCAATGTTTTAAGGGTGGGAGTGTTATGTGGGAGTGTTCTAATCTGTGTTTCGTTGCAGTTTTCCTGATAGCTCACCTGCAATCAATAGGTTAATTGGTGCCACCTGAAGGGAGCCACTTTAAATCTTGGACACATGCTCTCACTCTCTCTCTCTCTCGTCTTGCAGCCAGCACTGCAGCAGTAGTGTTTCTGCTTCTACAGTCCCCTTTTTCTTTAATACTAAATAAACTTTATTTTGATTGGCAAACTTTTGTTGTCATGTCCTTTATGTTGCATCCCTAGAGCCAGGGTTGTAACACGGACATACTCGTCTCGGACATACTCGTCTCGGACATACTCGTCTCGGACATACTCGTCTCGGACATACTCGTCTCGGACATACTCGTCTCGGACATACTCGTCTCGGACATACTCGTCTCGGACATACTCGTCTCGGACATACTCGTCTCGGATATACTCGTCTCGGACATACTCGTCTCGGATATACTCGTCTCGGATATACTCGTCTCACCCCAGCGGTAACGGCTGCGGTCTCTCCCATGTCGTCGTTCTCGTGTTGTGATCGACATAGTACGTTCTGCCGTGAGGATCCTTCCTCTGTTCCCATCTGAGAAAACACATACTCACTCAGATTACATTGTAACGGTCAAGCATGTGTGTTTGTGTGTGTGTGTGTGTGTGAGTGTCTGATCCTCGTGGCAGCGTGTGTGTGTGTGTGTGTGTGTGTGTGTGAGTCTGACCCAGGTGGCAATGTGTGTGTGTGTGTGTGTGTATATATGTGTGTGTGTGTGTGTGTGTGTGTGTATATATGTGTGTGTGTGTGTGTGTGTGTATATATGTGTGTGTGTGTATATATGTGTGTGTGTGTGTGTGTATGTGAGTGAGTGAGAGAGAGTCTGACCCTGGTGGCAGCGTGTGTGTGTGTGTGTGTGTGTGAGAATCTGACCCAGGTGGCAGCGTGTGTGTGTGTGTGTGTGTGTGAGAGAGTGTCTGACCCTGGTGGCAGCGTGTGTGTGTGTGTGTGTGTGTGTGTGAGTCTGACCCAGGTGGCAATGTGTGTGTGTGTGTGTGTGTGTGTGTGAGAGAGAGTCTGACCCGGGTGACAGTGTGTGAGTGTGTGTGTGTGTGTGTGTGTGTGAGAGAGAGAGAGTCTGACCCTGGTGGCAGCGTGTGTGTGTGTGTGTGTGTGTGAGAATCTGACCCAGGTGGCAGCGTGTTTGTGTGTGTGTGTGTGAGAGTGTCTGACCCTGGTGGCAGCGTGTGTGTGTGTGTGTGAGAATCTGACCCAGGTGGCAACGTGTGTGTGTGTGTGTGTGTGTGTGTGTGTGTGTGTGTGTGTGTGAGTCTGACCCAGGTGGCAGTGTGTGTGTGTGTGTGTGTGTGTGAGTGAGTGAGAGAGAGTCTGACCTGGGTGGCAGTGTGTGTGTGTGTGTGTGTGTGTGTGTGTGAGAGTCTGACCCAGGTGGCAATTTGTGTGTGTGTGTGTGTGAGAGAGAGAGTCTGACCCGGGTGGCAGTGTGTATGTGTGTGTGTGTGAGAGTCTGACCCAGGTGGCAATGTGTGTGTGTGTGTGTGTGTGTGTGTGTGAGAGTGTGTGTGAGTGTGTGTGAGTGAGTGAGTGAGTGAGTGAGTGAGTGAGTGAGTGTGTGTGTGTGTGTGTGTGTGTGTGTGTGTGTGTGTGTGTGAGTGTGTGTGTGAGTGAGAGAGAGTGTGTCTGACCCGGGTGGCAGTGGTTCTGGTCCGGCAGCAGGCGGCTGCTGTCCTGGTTTTGCTCCCTCAGGGTCGGGTGAGCTGGAGCCAGCAGGAGTGTGTGTGTGTGTGTGTGTGGCCGGCGCTGCAGAAGTGGAGGCTGGTGATGATGCAGTGATGGCAGGAGCAGGAGCGCCTCCTGCAGGAGAAGAGGAAGAACTGCAGGAAACATCAGCGGCGGGAGGAGCAGCGTTGTCGTCATCACCCGCAGACAAAACCTCACAACCCTCGCCGTTCACTGACACACACAGACATCAATCATCATTCTGCTTTATTAGAAATATTCAAGACGAGTATTAAAAATAACTTTCTGTGAGATCCACAGGAAATGAGCAGCAGGAAGTGACACACAACTCTCACCGACTGCGCTGCTCACGTCACTGTTGCCAGGCTGCGAAGTGGGCGTGGCCTTTGGACTGTGAGTTTGGTGTGAAGGGGAGGAGTCTCCATTGAGGAGGGGGGAGGGGCTAAACTCGCTGTTGGCAGATGATGTGGGCGGAGCTTCATTCTCTGGTCCGTCTGAGCCGTTCACAGACCTGCAGAATCAAGTTAGAGAAATATCAATCAATTCATTGTTTACTGATTATGATACAGAAGAGATACTGATGATGATGATGATGATGATGAGGTACAGACACACAATTATGTATAATTAAACCAATCATATATTCAGTTTTTTACCACTTTTTTTTTACAAACACACAGTGATAAGCATGCAAGAGCTGATGATCTGCTCATGTCACGAGGAACCAGAGAACCCTCCTCCTCCTCCTCACCTGTTCTGCGTCTCGTCCCGGTTCTCGTGAAGAGCGTCTCCGTTCTGATGGACTTCTGTAAGACAGACAGAGGGATGACACGGGCAGCCTGAGGTCAGAGGCCAGAGGTCAGAGGTCAGATCAGGGGTCTTACTGCTCGCAGTGGTGGGGTTTCCATTGTGCATGTGCAGCGGGTCAAACGAGAGCCCGTCCAGGAACACAGTGAGTTCACCGGTGGACACGACTCCATTCTTGCCGTCCACGGTCAGTGTCAACACCTCTCGCACGTTCTCCACTGAAACAACATCACACCAGTCTCTGCTGTCACACACATTACAATCCGGGACCTTCATGCTCTCTCTGCACACTACATGTCAAGAAATCTTAAGATATTATATTTATGCAGATTTTTAGAATATTTTTGTTATCATTTTTATTTTATTTACCTCTAAATTACAAGAATTTCCCAATAATAAGAATCTGCGGTGTAACGATATTCAAACCGAACCGAAAAACCGCGATACACCCACAGTACGTATGCCGATATTCTCATGGTGACACTCGTACCAAACGTGCTCCCGATACCCCGCCCACCCTGACCCATTGCTCCGCCCCCTGATGACCCACCCACCCTGACCCATTGCTCCACCCCCTGATGACCCACCCACCCTGACCCGTTGCTCCGCCCCCTGATGACCCACCCACCCTGACCCGTTGCTCCACCCCCTGATGACCCACCCACCCTGACCCATTGCTCCGCCCCTTGATGACCCACCCAGCCTGACCCGTTGCTCCGCCCCCTGATGACCCACCCACCCTGACCCATTGCTCCGCCCCCTGATGACCCACCCACCCACCCTGACCCATTGCTCCGCCCCTTGATGACCCACCCTGACCCGTTGCTCCGCCCCCTGATGACCCACCCACCCACCCTGACCCATTGCTCCGCCCCTTGATGACCCACCCACCCACCCTGACCCGTTGCTCCGCCCCTTGATGACCCACCCACCCTGACCCGTTGCTCCGCCCCCTGATGACCCACCCACCCTGACCCATTGCTCCGCCCCCTGATGACCCACCCACCCACCCTGACCCATTGCTCCGCCCCTTGATGACCCACCCACCCTGACCCGTTGCTCCGCCCCCTGATGACCCACCCACCCTGACCCATTGCTCCGCCCCCTGATGACCCACCAACCCTGACCCATTGCTCCGCCCCCTGAAAACCCACCCACCCTGACCCGTTGCTCCGCCCCTTGATGACCCACCCACCCTGACCCGTTGCTCCGCCCCCACAGATCAGTGCTGCTGTGGGAGAAAACGACATGAAATGCCATTTTATAATTACGGCCTCAAAGTTCCAACTGGAAAATTTAGAGTAAAACAATTTCAAGCAAATACCCTTCGTTAAGCATCCAGGTATATAGGTAGACATGAACCATAGATAATGTTTCTGGCATGTGTAATCAGGCTCAGGATCAGACGTACGTTTGCCGTCATGTTTCTGGAGGGTCCCAATCAGGTCCAGTGAGGCTTTTCCCAGCAGAGTGTCGGCCTTCAGCGTGTGGTGACTCCAAACCCTGAAATCCAGCTGCGAGTGTGGCGTAATATTCCTGAACACAGAGTCAGCAAATAAACGAACACCTCGCTTCATGTCCTCTGTTACACCGGAGAGAACACACGGATTATTCCATTAAAAGCTGCAACAGCTAAAACATTAAATGAGGCCTTTAGTTTGGATATAAAACCCAGTGTTGAAGTTGCTATTTTTGGAGTACCAGAACACAGAGTATCACTGACAAATAAAGCAAAAAATGTTATTGCTTTTGCCACCTTATTAGCGAGAAGAAGAATATTACTGGTACATTATATTACTGAATATTAATCAACAAGCCCGCCTAAAGCCTCAACATGGTTATGTGATCTAGTATCATACTTAAAATTAGAGAAAATTAAATATTTAATGAAAGGATCTGTCCAAAATTTGTATAAGACTTGGCAACCCATGATCACATATTTTGAGAAGATGAAGACTCTCCCACTTATTGATCAATGTTAAATATTAATCACCATAATTCATAATTCATCACAATTGTGTACGGACCACGAATATGTACACCAGGAAACTGTATTATTGGCTATGTATTTGTTTATACATATATATTTCTTATTGTTATTATATATATATAATTTTTTTAATTTAAATTGTTATGAGTATTATTATTGTCTTAACCTTTATGTAATGTATGGTAAATTATTTTGGTGGAAAGGGTTATAAAGGGGGGAAAAGCTATAACTAAAATTGAATGAAACTTTCTGTTAATGGTTTGAAAAAGTTTATAAATAAATTATATAAAAAAGCTGCAACAGAGAGTCAGTCATTTAGCAGCATAGAGCCTGGGTGTGTTTCTGACTGTTAGTGAACAGCTGGGGGGTCAGGGGTCAGGGTCAGGCTACACTCAAGTCAGACCAATCTACTTCTTATGTAACTGATGACCAGTCTTAAAGAGAAGGGCAGATAATAGAAGACTCACAGCGTCAGACGCTCGTCCCACTTGGGATTGGAGGAACTGTGGGATTTGGCGGTTTTCTTGCTCTCTCCCTCTGATGTCACTTCCACATAGATGGTCGTTCCAAACCAGTTCTTCTTCCTCTTGAGTTTGGCACAGGAAACTGCCACATGCAGACACAACACACATCAGCACGTGAAGAAAACATGTCACTTCCTGTTCCTGTTGGCGTGGACTTACCGACGGCGTGCAGCTCTCTGGCATTATTGCTACAGTCGCTTCTGGAGGAGCCCGTGGCCATGACCTCAAACACACCACACACTCCATCAACTACAGGACCTGAGGGAGCACACACTCACATGCACATCATCACTCATATCACTTGACACCTGCATCTATAATGTGACAGAGATTAATTCCTCAGCGTAAGACCGTCTGCACAGACACACACATTGGTTTAAAATTGGACTGTTTAAATCAGAGGGGAGAAAAATTTATTTCTACATTATGACAGTTTTTGATGCAAATTATTCTACTAACATTAAAAGAGCACCTTGGGAAAACATATTATAAACATAAAATATAAAATGCAGTTCATGACCCCTTCTAAACAGATTCTAAACTTCAATCCGCACCACTTCATCCCCAAACTAACAGAACTTTCTCCAACTCACAGCTGATGCGCGAGAGCCTGAGGATCTTCAGCCGTCACTGCGAGCCATGGTTCACTGCAACACAAGACACTCACAATCACACAATCACACAACACAACCGGTGCCTCCTTCAGACAGAGAGAAGCCAAGGCTCATGTTCTGCTGAGGTTAGCGCTGTGAGGCGTGAATCTGACCAACATCTGGGTGACCTTTATGAGGTCAAGGCTTCATTCGTAACGTATGGTTTCCCTAAACCGCAGGGCTGATGGGAGAACCTGAGTGCCGGCACACACACACACACACACACACACGTTTGTGTGATTCTGAACGGTCAGTGTCCACACGCTGCGTTTACTGGCAGTTCAGTTAGGGTTAGACACATTATTATATTTCACACACATTATTATATTTCAAATAAATGCAGTTTTCACTACCTGTTTTTTCCAGAAGTAAATGCAGTTAGGGTTAGGATGAACAAAATGACAAGAAACACTCAGAAAAGGAGTGACACCTGTATTTATTTATTTACCTGTCTGTCTGATATAAAGTCAGTGTTTATAACTTCTCTCACTGTGAATTAATTTGTTTATTGTTTATTCACAGAACAGAACAACAAGTTCCTGCAAAAAAGGACTACCCAGAAGCCTTACCGGCTTATAAATAGGGCCCTTAAAGACACATAATCAGCAGTAATAAACAAATAATAATCCACCCACCCAATACCCATCTACACCAACAACAACACCATTCACCACAAAATATCCTCCCACCAGTCAGCATACATCTCATCCTTCCCTCAAACAACGCCAATAATAGGGGTATTCAAACATCACAAAAAAGAAAATCAATTAAGTAAAAAAAAAAAATATGAAACCTTCAGCCTTGTGGTGTCTATCAAGCATAATGTTGTAACAATTTGTGTTTAAAATGCTTTTTAAATATATCAAGAGAAGGTAGTTCCTTTATGGAATTGTCAATCTCATTCCAGATCCCAGGACCCTTACATGCTATACTAAAACTAGTACACTTCATCTTACGCTTTTTCCCTCGTAATAAAGTTCTCCTTCTAGTGTTATGATCATGTATACACGAGGTTACTGGAATGAGATGGCAAAGTATTGGATGCAATTTATGAACTACATTATACATAATACAAGCATTTTGAAAACTATTGCACTCAGCGAGCTTCAAAAGCCCAAACCTATAGAAAAGCGGACCAGAGGGAGCATCATAATTTGCCCATGATATAACACGTATAACTTTCTTCTGTAGAATCTGCAATTTTTCAAAAAGGCTAGGATATGTGTTACACCATATAATATTACAATAATTTAGATGTGATTCAAAAAGTGACCGGTACAATGTTAGAAGAGCATCAAAAGGAAGATAATATCTTAATTTATAGAACAAACCAACATATTTTGACAATTCCTTTGTTAAAAACTCTATATGTTGTTTAAAGTTTAAGGACTCATCCAAATAAATTCCTAAGAATTTGATGTTCTCTACTCTTTCAATTACTTTATTATGTATTTTGATTTGTATACTGTCAATGTTTGTCCGACTTCTATTTGAACGAAATATAATAAATTTAGTTTTAGATACATTTACAGATAATTTATTGTATTCAAACCAACTATCTACTTTAACTAATTCCTCATTAACAAGCTTTTGTAAAATATCAAGATTTTTATGAGCCAAGAAAAGGTTAGTGTCATCTGCAAAAACAACCTGATGAAAAATATTTGATGAATTTATAATGTCATTTACATACAAAATAAAGAGAAGTGGACCTAATATGGAGCCCTGGGGGACTCCACAAACTATATCTGTGCATTCTGAACAACTACTGTTTATTTGGACAAATTGCTCCCTATCAGTTAGGTAGCTTTTGAACCAGCTGAGTGCCTTCCCTCTGACACCATAGTGTTGCAATTTCCCAATTAAAATGTCTAAATCAATGGTGTCGAAGGCTTTTGATAAATCTAAAAATACACCAATACCAGTCTCACCATTGTCTATAGCGTCATTAATTTTCTCAATGAGATCCAGAATTGCCAAACAAGTAGAGCTCTTTTTCCTAAATCCATATTGAGATGGAATGAGTATATTCATTTTATCCAGATAACCACTAAGTCTATTGTACACAACCCTCTCAAACACCTTGGAAAAAGTAGGCAAAATGGATATAGGTCGATAGTTTTGTAAGTTATTTTTATCACCAGATTTATAAATAGGTATAACTTTTGCAATTTTTGTCATTTTTGGTACTACACCATGAGATAAAGACAGGTTTATACAATAGACAAGTGGATCTAGAATTTCAATTGCAATAGATTTAACAACTTTGCTACATATATCATCCACGCCAGCAGTATAGGAGCTTTTCATATTCATAATAATTTTCGAAACTTCCATTTTGTCGGTAGGTGTTAAAAAAAAAGAATTTAAATAATTCCCTTTTAAATATTGTTGGTATGAAGCTCCCCCTGGAGGATTTATGGATTTTGAAAGAGTTTCACCTATAGTGATGAAATAGTTGTTAAAACCTTTGGCAAGATCGTCATCATTGAGATAGATAGTATCATTATGTTTGACATTAATTTCTGGAAAGACAGCTGCTTTTTGATCCCGGCTGAGCACAGAATTTAGTACTCTCCAGCATCGCTTTTGATCACCACGAGAAGCCTTAATTAAATCAGTGTAGTAATTCCGCTTCCTTATTCGTATTAACTTTGTGAGTCTATTTCTAAATGTAGAATATTTTACTTTATTGTCATTAGTTGGATTTTTAATGTAGCATTTGTAAAGCTTATTTTTCCTTTTAATTGATTTTAGGATTCCCTTTGTAAGCCAATTATTTTGATTGCTTGTATCTCCTTTAACAATTTTTTCCGGTATAGTGCTATTAATACTGTTGGTTAATTCATTAATGAAAGTACTATAGGCTTCTTCCGGAATATTCCAGCTAAATACAGAATCCCATGTTTTACGCCTAAGGTTATCAAGCAATTTATCTAAATATTTTCCTGTTAATACTTTTATGCTTTTTTTAGGAGGTAATATCTTCTTTTGTTGTTGCCTGGTCTTAGTATCCAGGTCTATGAAAAGTACAATTGGAAAATGGTCAGTGATGTCTGACATAATTACACCTGAGTCAAAATGTACATTTATATTTGTAATAATATTATCAATGGTGGACTTAGTTGTTTCTGTTACTCTCGTATATGAGCTTATAGTTGGAAAAAAATTAGAAGAATACAAACAATTTAAGAAATCATTTTTCGCACCGTCATCTTTAGCTAAATTGATGTTGAAATCGCCAAGAATAAAACAATGTTTATTCATGTAATTGATGCTACTTAATATTTCATCCAGTTTGGTCAAGAAACGATTTAAGTCTGAGTCAGGAGGTCGATAGACCATTCCAACAATTGTACTTTTCATATTTTCATTATGTATTTCAATAAATAAGGAATCTGATAACCCATCATCCAAAAATGTTAATATACAATTAATGAATTAATGTTTATATACAAGCCTTTGGGATGTCTTCTTCTCTATCTGCCCATACGCTGATCAAATAATATATTTTATTTTATTTTTTATTTATTTTTATCACATATATGAGTGTTTATAATAAGCTGTCTATCCTCTGTGTGTGTATCTGTCTGTCTCTCTGCGGCCTGTTACCGGCGCTCATTATAATGACTTCACCGACGCACAAACGATCTTAAATGAGTTTTAGCTCGTTAATTGTTCATGTGTGTGAATCAGGGACATGTGAATCAGATTCTGTTGTGTTATTCAGTGACTGAACGGCAAATATTCCGGCGTTTATCCGCAGACTCATGCTAACAGGCTAACACATTAGCGTCACTGCTAACGCGCTCTGACACGATTAAACGACAAACAAACTGTCATTGTGAACAAACACACATTACTGACAGACTCACAGAGTCCTTCACACACCTGTGTGTGTCTCACACACTCATCCAGATGTGCGTTTGTCAGTAATCGGGATTAATCTGGATCAGGCCTGAAGCCGCACCGCCATTTTCACATTTTAACCTGCAGATCGACGGTGAAACTCTGCAGTGACTTTAAAAAGCGTTAAACTAGTCAATGACATTAAACTAATCAGACAAGAGTTAAACTCACCAGAAGCTGCAGCTGCGAGTCTCTGCGACTCAAACTAACTGAAGTGAACTAAACAGAACAGGCTCCTCCTATTGAGACACACACACACACACACACACACACACACACACACACACACACACACTCTCTCTCTCTCATACACAAATACGCACACACTCAAACTTTCATACTCACTGACAGACACACACACACACACACACACACACACCGTTTACAGAATAATCGAGTGAGCAGTTTGTATTTTATTGCAAAGTGAAAAACGACAGTGAAACATTGCAGCACTTATAGTATTTATAATGGAAGTTTATTGTGAAACTGAATGAAATGTTCATCTGATTCCACTCAACTCAGTTTTAGATCGATGATCTTTGAACAGGAAACAGTGACAGTGAAGTACAAGATTAACTTCACACTGTATTCATCA
>NC_138242.1:34647149-34659649 GCF_964197995.2 Scardinius erythrophthalmus | reverse complement strand
TCTGACGCCAGCCTGTTCCACGAGCCTGTGAGTGTGTGTGCAATGGACATCATATTTCACACTCACTGACTTTTTTAGATGCTTTCCAGCAGAACTGAATCATTATCGTCCCGTTATTACTGTGAAGCTGCAGAAGAAAGCGGACTCACCCGACTCTCCTCCAGACTGTCGAACGGGCCGGGCGGTTCATCCAGACACAAGAACTCCCGAACCGCCACACTGAGGAACAGTGGAGTCCGTCACACACACACACACTTCAGTCACACGTGCAGCTGTATGTGTGTGTGCGAGCGCTCACCAGTGGGCGATGTCTTTATGGGCCACCAGGTTCTGGAGAAAGGCCTGCAGGCCCAGCTGACGGTCCTCCAAGAACTCCGTCTCGTAGTTGTCTTTGAACCAGCGTTTGGGCGGCAGAGCGAGTCTGAACCCCGGGAACATCTCCTTCAGCTGGAGAGGAACGGGTCAGAGCTTTAGAGGAACGGGTCAGAGCTTTAGAGGAACGGGTCAGAGCTTCAGAGGAACGGGTCAGAGCTTTAGAGGAACGGGTCAGAGCTTCAGAGGAACGGGTCAGAGCTTTAGAGGAACGGGTCAGAGCTTTAGAGGAACGGGTCAGAGCTTCAGAGGAACGGGTCAGAGCTTCAGAGGAACGGGTCAGAGCTTCAGAGGAACGGGTCAGAGCTTTAGAGGAACGGGTCAGAGCTTTAGAGGAACGGGTCAGAGCTTTAGAGGAACGGGTCAGAGCTTCAGAGGAACGGGTCAGAGCTTCAGAGGAACGGGTCAGAGCTTTAGAGGAACGGGTCAGAGCTTCAGAGGAACGGGTCAGAGCTTTAGAGGAACGGGTCAGAGCTTTAGAGGAACGGGTCAGAGCTTTAGAGGAACGGGTCAGAGCTTCAGAGGAACGGGTCAGAGCTTCAGAGGAACGGGTCAGAGCTTTAGAGGAACGTCATCACTGTATAACCTTTATAATCTCACTGACCTTGTCGTTGAGTCTGGAGAAGTCGGTGTAGCGTCTGAACACGACCCAGCTCTCATCCAGAGTCTTCCTCACCAGAACCTTATAGACCTGCAGCACATTCACAAACAGCGATCTGCCAGAGTCACGTGACTTCAGTAAACAAGGCTTTGCTACATCATGTCAATGAACCAATGAGTTTTAAAATAAACCATTTTAATGGCACATTTAAAAGAGTTAATGCTATAAACAGCCAAAATTGTTTCGTAATCGCAGAAGGATTAGATATTTAAGTTTTATTTTTCATAATGTATCACTAAGTAGATAATGCCTATAAATAACCCTTCTCATTATATTAATGTCCAAATATTGCTTCCCAGATAATGTGATTTTCAGGCTGTAAAACTGAAGTACCGTATTTTCCGCACTATAAGGCGCTCCGGATTATAAGGCGCACCTTCAATGAATGGCCTATTTTAGAACTGTTTTCATATATAGGGCGCACCGGATTATAAGGCGCATAGAATAGAAGATACTGCAGTCAAACGTTTGACTGGGTTTGCGTTATGCAGTGGTCACCAACCTTTTCAAGCCTAAGATCACATCCAAAGTCCAAATGTAAACCAAGATCTACCACTTGCAAAAAATTATGAAAAAACAAGTGGCTGAGCTATAAAACCTTGTTTATACTCGACGCGTCCGCATGAGCGCGAAGGTAATAAAAAAACAAATATCCGTCTGCTCGGGCAGATTCGGCTCAAAGTCGTGCATCTTCGGATGCGGAGGCGCGCGCGCGGAAAAAATGACGTCATTGTACATCTTTAGTACATCTCATCACACCGGCACCCAGTTTGCGCGTCTAAATCAGTTGTATGGTCTGGTGTTCAGTCTAAAACAGAACAGTTGCGTCAAGTATAAATGCCTCGTCTGTTTGGGGAGGTGTGCGCGCAGTCAGCGGAGGCTCGCGCTCCGGTGCCAGGCGAAAGTATAAACAAGGGTTAAGTCAGCGGTTGTTTTACAGATATTAATATAAGGCGCCAGATCCATATATAAGGCGCTCCGGATTATAAGGCGCACTGTCGTTTTTTGAAAGAATTAAAGGCTTTTAAGTGCGCCTTATAGTGCGGAAAATACGGTAATTTCAAGGGCTGGAAGACAGGGTTAGAGCAGAAATATTTACAGGCCTTGGTTAGGGTTAGCGACACACTCTTGATATAGGGTTAGCGACACACTCTTGATATAGGGTTAGGGACACACTCTTGATATAGGGTTAGCGACACACTCTTGATATAGGGTTAGGGACACACTCTTGATATAGGGTTAGGGACACACTCTTGATATAGAGTTAGGGACATACTCTTGATATAGGGTTAGGGACACACTCTTGATATAGGGTTAGGGACACACTCTTGATATAGGGTTAGGGACACAATCGTGATATAGAGTTAGGGTTAGGGACACACTCTTGATATAGGGTTAGGGACACACTCTTGATATAGGGTTAGGGACACACTCTTGATATAGGGTTAGGGACACACTCTTGATATAGGGTTAGGGACACACTCTTGATATAGGGTTAGGGACACACTCTTGAT
Source organism: Scardinius erythrophthalmus (assembly GCF_964197995.2). Taxonomy (NCBI): domain Eukaryota; kingdom Metazoa; phylum Chordata; class Actinopteri; order Cypriniformes; family Leuciscidae; genus Scardinius; species Scardinius erythrophthalmus. The sequence goes on along the minus strand of NC_138242.1, from coordinate 34,657,102 downwards.
ATAGAGTTAGGGTTAGGGACACACTCTTGATATAGAGTTAGGGACATACTCTTGATATAGGGTTAGGGTTAGGGACACACTCTTGATATAGAGTTAGGGTTAGGGACACACTCTTGATATAGAGTTAGGGACATACTCTTGATATAGGGTTAGGGACACACTCTTGATATAGGGTTAGGGACACACTCTTGATATAGGGTTAGGGACACACTCTTGATATAGGGTTAGGGACACACTCTTGATATAGAGTTAGGGTTAGGGACACACTCTTGATATAGAGTTAGGGACATACTCTTGATATAGGGTTAGGGACACACTCTTGATATAGGGTTAGGGACACACTCTTGATATAGAGTTAGGGTTAGGGACACACTCTTGATATAGAGTTAGGGACATACTCTTGATATAGGGTTAGGGTTAGGGACACACTCTTGATATAGAGTTAGGGTTAGGGACACACTCTTGATATAGAGTTAGGGACATACTCTTGATATAGGGTTAGGGACACACTCTTGATATAGGGTTAGGGACACACTCTTGATATAGGGTTAGGGACACACTCTTGATATAGGGTTAGGGACACACTCTTGATATAGAGTTAGGGTTAGGGACACACTCTTGATATAGAGTTAGGGACATACTCTTGATATAGGGTTAGGGTTAGGGACACACTCTTGATATAGAGTTAGGGTTAGGGACACACTCTTGATATAGAGTTAGGGACATACTCTTGATATAGGGTTAGGGACACACTCTTGATATAGGGTTAGGGACACACTCTTGATATAGGGTTAGGGACATACTCTTGATATAGGGTTAGGGACACACTCTTGATATAGGGTTAGGGACACAATCGTGATATAGGGTTAGGGACACACTCTTGATATAGGGTCAGGGACACACTCTTGATATAGAGTTAGGGTTAGGGACACACTCTTGATATAGAGTTAGGGACATACTCTTGATATAGGGTTAGGGTTAGGGACACACTCTTGATATAGAGTTAGGGTTAGGGACATACTCTTGATATAGGGTCAGGGACACACTCTTGATATAGAGTTAGGGTTAGGGACACACTCTTGATATAGGGTTAGGGACACACTCTTGATATAGAGTTAGGGACATACTCTTGATATAGGGTTAGGGACACACTCTTGATATAGGGTTAGGGACACAATCGTGATATAGGGTTAGGGACACACTCTTGATATAGGGTCAGGGACACACTCTTGATATAGAGTTAGGGTTAGGGACACACTCTTGATATAGGGTTAGGGACACACTCTTGATATAGAGTTAGGGACATACTCTTGATATAGGGTTAGGGACACACTCTTGATATAGGGTTAGGGACACACTCTTGATATAGGGTCAGGGACACACTCTTGATATAGGGTCAGGGACACAATCGTGATATAGAGTTAGGGACACAATCGTGATATAGGGTTAGGGACACAATCGTGATATAGGGTCAGGGACACAATCGTGATATAGAGTTAGGGACACAATCGTGATATAGAGTTAGGGACACACTCTTGATATAGGGTTAGGGACACAATCGTGATATAGGGTTAGGGACATACTCTTGATATAGGGTCAGGGACACAATCGTGATATAGGGTCAGGGACACAATCGTGATATAGGGTCAGGGACACAATCGTGATATAGGGTCAGGGACACACTCGTGATATAGAGTTAGGGACACACTCTTGATATAGGGTTAGGGACACAATCGTGATATAGGGTTAGGGACATACTCTTGATATAGGGTCAGGGACACAATCGTGATATAGGGTCAGGGACACAATCGTGATATAGGGTCAGGGACACAATCGTGATATAGGGTCAGGGACACAATCGTGATATAGGGTCAGGGACACAATCGTGATATAGGGTCAGGGACACACTCTTGATATAGGGTTAGGGACACAATCGTGATATAGGGTTAGGGACATACTCTTGATATAGGGTCAGGGACACACTCTTGATATAGGGTCAGGGACACAATCGTGATATAGGGTCAGGGACATACTCTTGATATAGGGTCAGGGACACAATCGTGATATAGGGTCAGGGACACAATCGTGATATAGGGTCAGGGACACAATCGTGATATAGGGTCAGGGACACAATCGTGATATAGGGTCAGGGACACACTCTTGATATAGGGTCAGGGACACAATCGTGATATAGGGTCAGGGACACACTCTTGATATAGGGTCAGGGACACAATCGTGATATAGGGTCAGGGACACAATCGTGATATAGGGTCAGGGACACACTCTTGATATAGAGTTAGGGTTAGGGACACACTCTTGATATAGACGAGGTCTGAACACAATCTGAGACAGTGCAACAATACCCTGTGATTCCAGTTTACCCAGAAGACTCTGACAGTGCTCCCGCCCTGCCTGATCAATAGGAGGAACAAACAAGAGGAACAGGGCATCCAAACAAGCGCGGAAATCAAAATGAAAACTCCGCCTACTTTTGCTCTGTCCAGCGTAGCGCTAATCGCTCTGTTTCTGAAGGGCTACATTTTATTTCTCCATTTTAATAAACAAACTATTCAGTCAGATCGGTATTAGTTGTGAAAGAAATACAGTTACAATTTCAAGCATTTTATCCAAAATTTAAGCACTTTTCAAACCTTGAAAACACATTCAAGAATCTTCACGGCCTTCACGCACCCGTACGAGCCCTGAGGTCTGAGGCCACACACACACACACACACACAGGTCTGAGGCCACACACACACACACACACAGGTCTGAGGCCACACACACACACACACACAGGTCTGAGGCCACACACTCACACACACACACACACACACACACACACACACACACACACACACACACAGGTCTGAGGCCACACACTCACACACACACACACACACACACACACACACACAGGTCTGAGGCCACACACTCACTCACTCACTCACACACACACACACACACACACACACACACAGGTCTGAGGCCACACACTCACTTACTCACACACACACACACACACACACCCACACACACACACACACACAGGTCTGAGGCCACACACTCACTCACACACACACACACACACACACACACACACACACACACACACACACAGGTCTGAGGCCACACACTCTCACACACACACACACACACACACACACACACACACACACACACAGGTCTGAGGCCACACTCACTCACACACACACACAGATGCTCACTTCCTGTTGTCAAATGCGCATGCGTCGCGTCTGAACGTGTTGTTGTCTTTGGAGCTCCATCGATTTGATTTATAATTCTTGATTTTACTCTTTAAACTTACTTACAACGAACATTTTCCACTTTTCCTCACTGAGAAGCACTACTGCTCAAACCTCATAGTTACAACGCGGACTGTTGAGCAGACGTGTCTCAAGCCTGTTAGTGATTCTACGCTGGATACTCTTATAGGTTACTCCCGGGGATCACGGCTGAACGCGTCTTCTCAACACTCACTTACAAACATTTTTCACCTATCGTGCGTCTACTCTACACCCGTACCACTAAAAAGACGGATTATATCTAAGACTTCAGTCATAAATTAGTATTAATATTGTTAGCATCACTGGTAGCGTAGTTGCTAACTTACTGTCCATCTGTTAAAATGGCGAATATATCAGATGTAAGTAGTCTACCTTTTGGTGCAGGTGAGGACACATTTGAGCTGCACGCGGTACAGTCTGAGCTGGAAGCTGTTGAGAAACAGATCCACGACCTTTTAGTGAGACAAGCCGAGCTGAGAGACCGGCGTTTAGCTCTTGAAACATCACGCGCCGATGCTCACAAATCAGAGATTAACGTTACTAACCCGCTGACTCCGACCTCGTCTACTCCGTGCGTTACTCAACATCGGTCCCGAGCGCCGAGGTCGCGATCAGCCATGGTCTCGTTCACTCCCGCTCCAACACGCCACCACGAAGCCTGGATATTTCCGCAGTGGAAGACACGAGTCAGGTCTAGACCAAGACCCTCTCCGACCCTCCCGGTTTTCGAGATATCCACACAAAACCGCTTCTCCCCTCTTCGCGAAACAGAACGCGATGCTGTGATCATCGGTGATTCCATCGTTCGGCACATACACGCTACGTTAGGTAAAAGTAAGGTGCAGTCACTGCTTTCCTGGTGCTCGTGTTTCTGAAATCGCCGCTCGCGTTCCCGAGATTCTGAACAGTGACGAGCGCGTCGGAACTGTGGTCTTGCACGCGGGAGTGAACGACATCAGGCTGCGCCAGACGGAAGTTCTGAAGAAAGACTTCAGGAATCTGATCGATACGGCACGCAGCACATCGCCTGATATAACGATCATTGTGTCAGGACCGCTTCCCATGTACCGTCTAGGACATGAAAAGTTTAGTAGGTTATTCGCGCTAAATGAATGGTTAAAGTCATGGTGCAATGAGCAGAAACTGTTCTTTGTAAATAATTGGAATCTGTTTTGGGAGCGTCCTAGGCTTTTCCGCGCTGATGGCTTACACCCAAGCAGATTCGGATCAGATCTTCTGTCAGATAACATCTCCAAAATGTTAAATACCTTTTGACTAGTAACCAAAAGTCCAAATTACAGTCTCTGCTGCACCAATTTAACTGATATAAATACTAGTGTAGAACATTGCATAGAAATTGTGTCTATTCCTCGTTTAGTGAGATCAAATAATAAATCTACTGCAGGATCTAGGAAAAATCTAATTGTTATTAAAACAGAAAATGTAGCTATTAGTAAACAAAAAGAATTTCTAAAGCTAGGTCTTTTAAACATTAGATCACTCACACCTAAGGCAGTTATTGTAAATGAAATAGTCACAGATAATAGCATAGATGTACTTTGCCTTACTGAAACCTGGCTTAAACCAAATGATTATTTCGGTCTAAATGAGTCTACTCCATCAGGATACTCCTATAAGCACGAGCCCCGTCTGATTGGTCGTGGCGGCGGTGTTGCAACAATCTATAGAGATATTCTCAATGTTACTCAGAAAACGGGTTATAAGTTTATTTCATTTGAAGTACTTGTACTAAATGTTACGCTCTTAGATGAAAGGAAAACATCCCTATTATCTCTAGCCTTGGCTACCGTATATAAACCGCCTGGGCCTTACGCTGATTTCCTAAAAGAATTTGCAGATTTTCTCTCAGACCTATTGGTCAATGTCGATAAAGCATTAATTGTTGGAGATTTTAACATACACGTAGATAATCAAAATGATGCGTTGGGGCTGCGTTTATAGATTTATTAAACTCCTTTGGGGTCAAGCAAAACGTTACCGGACCAACTCATCGTTTTAATCATACACTCGATTTAATTATATCACATGGAACCGATCCAACCGATATAGATATCATTCCACAAAGTGATGATGTAACTGACCATTACATGGTAACTTGCATATTACGTACTCCTGTAATATATCATGCTGCGCCGCGTTATCGATTAGGCAGAACAATCCTTCCATCCACCATAGATAATTTTTCAAATAGCTTATCTGATCTGTCTCAGCTTAGCCTGACTTCGTCATACTCATATTCTAGTCAGAATGTGAGTCTGATACCGCTCCATAGAGATTTGATTATGGGGCGTGTCTCAACCGAACTAGGAAAAAAAAAAACCTCTGCACTCAATTGGATAGACCTACAACCAATCAGAGCAACGGAGTAAATGACGCATGTCCTTCATTCATATTTTCAACCAACAAAATGTCGCGGGCGCGGCTCTCTGTTCCTCTTTTAAAATGAATGCGCTGTCGATATCTTCTATAACAGACGCGATGCCGGAATCTACACATGATGTTTCATAAACAAAGTTCGGGAGGAGCACGTACAAATAATCAATCCAATATCAACTTGTCATCAAACAATACCATGTCTAACGTTACCGAGGAAGCATATCCACTCTGTCAACTTACCTAACACTCCTTGACAGTTTTTCAGCATCCCTCCACCACCCCGAATCCTCACTCTTGTCTTGTTCTCTCACAACCAGGAACACGGGGGGAGTATGGCTACCGAGCCCACAGCCCTCTCCTCGGACAGAACGTCATATACGCATTTATTCTATCTTACTTATTTGTGTGAACTCGTGACATCTCATATAGCCTACGCATTTATTCTATCTGACTTATTTGTAAATGTGAACTCGTGAAATCTCAATTCTCCAGCTGCAGTCATCTTTGTTGTAAACTAATTCAAATCAAGCGCTCTTTGGTGACGTGAGTGATTACGTAACCGCAGACCATCTGTCCATCATCGATTAAAGCCCGCCCTTGCAATTTGATTGGCTCGGCCTTCTAGGAGCCGAGCATAATTACTCCTCAATGGATCGAGTCCAGACCGAACTTCCCGACCAAAAAATATTGTGGGCGGGGTTCGGGCTGGCACCCAGGCTAGTCTCAGCTGCTCAGTGAACCCAAACAAACAGATGAACTAGAGGAACTAACCAGCACTATGAGCACCATTCTCTCTGGAAAATTGGATATTGTTGCACCTATTAGACTAAAAAAGGTCAGAGAGAAAATTAAAGCACCATGGTACAACAATACTACGCATGTTCTAAAGAGAGAAACCCGTAATTTAGAGCGTAAATGGAAACAAACTAATTTAGAGGTTTTTAGAATCGCTTGGAAAGACAGTATGTCACGTTATAAAAAGGCACTAAAAGTAGCCAGGGCTGAGCACCTCCGCAAACTAATAGAAAATAACCAAAACAATCCTAGGTTTTTATTTAACACCGTGGCTAGACTAACAAATAAACAAGCGTCACCTGAACAGAATATTCCGTTACAGTTTAGTAGTAATGATTTCATGAATTTTTTCACTGAGAAAATAGAAAACATCAGAACCACAATTGTAAACGTTCAATCCTCAATCGCGCCTTATAACTCAGCCTCGATTATCACCCCGCAAGAACAATTACAGTGCTTTACAACTATAGAACAAATACAGTTAAATAAACTTATCACTTCATCTAAAACAACAACATGTTTATTAGATCCTATACCAACTAAACTACTGAAAGAAGTGTTACCTATAGTGGAAGAGCCTCTCCTCAATATTATTAACTCATCTTTATCTTTAGGCCATGTTCCAAGAACATTTAAATTGGCAGTTATAAAACCACTCATTAAGAAACCACAATTAGACCCAAATAACCTAGCAAATTATAGACCCATTTCAAATCTTCCTTTTATATCTAAAATACTAGAAAAAGTTGTGTCCGCTCAACTGGGCTCTTTCTTACAAGAAAATGACATCTATGAAAAGTTTCAGTCTGGTTTCAGGCCGCACCATAGCACTGAAACTGCGCTCGTTAAAATCACAAATGATTTACTCTTAGCTTCTGACCAAGGCTGTATCTCAATACTAGTTTTACTTGATCTTAGTGCTGCGTTCGATACTATAGATCATACAATAGGGTTAGATCGACTACAAAATTATACTGGTGTTCAAGGACAAGCATTAGGCTGGTTCAGATCATACCTATCTGACCGCTACCATTTTGTCTATTTAAATGGAGAAAAATCGATCATAGCTCCAGTAAACTATGGAGTGCCGCAAGGATCTGTGTTAGGCCCTCTATTATTCTCAATATACATGCTGCCACTTGGAAATATTATAAGGAAACATGGAATTAGTTTCCATTGTTATGCTGATGACACTCAAATATATATTTCATCACGGCCGGATGAAAACGCTAAATTATCCAAATTGACAGAGTGTGTTAAAGATATAAAAGATTGGATGACGCGCAATTTTCTTTTATTAAATCCAGACAAGACAGAGGTACTACTTATCGGTTCAAAAAACCGCCCACAAAACCTCTCACAATACAACTTTAACATAGTAGGATGTCCTGTTACTTTATCATCTACAGTAAAAGACCTGGGTGTTATACTAGATTGCAACCTGTCTTTTGAAAATCATATTTCATATGTTACAAGAACAGCCTTTTTCCACCTTAGAAACATTGCTAAGTTACGTAATATGCTATCAGTTTCTGATGCAGAAAAGTTAGTTCATGCATTCATGACCTAGAGACTAGATTACTGTAATGCTTTATTAGCTGGTTGTCCTGCATCCTCAATAAACAAGCTACAGTTAGTCCAAAATGCCGCCGCTAGAGTTCTTACTAGATCAAGAAAGTTTGACCATATAACACCAATTTTATCATGCATTGGTTACCTATAAAGTTCCGTATTAATTACAAGGTATTGCTACTGACTTATAAAGCCCTAAACGGCTTAGCTCCAGTTTATTTAACGGATCTTCTATCGCCCTATAATCCATCGCGCTCTTTAAGATCACTAAATTCGAGGCTTTTGGTCATACCTAGGATATCCAGATCCACCAAAGGAGGGAGAGCATTTTCACATTTAGCACCAAAACTCTGGAATAGCCTTCCTGATACTGTTCGTTGCTCAGACTCGCTCTCCCAGTTTAAAACTAGATTAAAGACGCATCTCTTCAGCCAGGCATTTATATAATATTTTTAATCTTACAGTTAAATCTGGTCTCTAGTTCATAAACGCCAGAGGAGAACTGGCCCCCGACTGAGCCCGGGTTCTCCCAAGGTTTTTTTTTCTCCATTAGGTCACCTGATGGAGTTTTTCGGTTCCTTGCCACTGTCGCCTTTGGCTTGCTCAATTGGGGATATTTGGGGATACTTAATTTAATTAATCAATCAACAATACTATTGATCAGCATTACCAAACGTGGACGTTTTCCACTACAAACAAACACTGATGTACTATTTTATTTAATACTGTGAAGCTGCTTTGATACAATCTGTGTTGTGAAAAGCGCTATATAAATAAAGTTGACTTGACTTGACTTGACACACACACACACACACAGGTCTGAGGCCACACACTCACACACACACACAGGTCTGAGGCCACACACTCACACACACACACACACACACACACACACACACACACACAGGTCTGAGGCCACACACTCACACACACACACACACAGGTCTGAGGCCACACACACACACACACACACACACACACACACACACAGGTCTGAGGCCACACACTTACACACACACACAGGTCTGAGGCCACACACTCACACACACACACACAGGTCTGAGGCCACACACTCACACACACACACACACACACACACACACACAGGTCTGAGGCCACACACTCACACACACACTCACACACACACACACACACACACACACACACACAGGTCTGAGGCCACACACTCTCTCACACACACACACACACACACACACACAGGTCTGAGGCCACACACTCACACACACACTCACACACACACACACACACACACACACACACACACACACACACACACACAGGTCTGAGGCCACACACTCTCTCACACACACACACACACACACACACACACACACACACACACACAGGTCTGAGGCCACACACTCACACACACACACACACACACACACACAGGTCTGAGGCCACACACTCACACACACACACACAGTTCTGAGGCCACACACTCACACACACACACAGGTCTGAGGCCACACACTCACACACACTCACACACACACACACACACACTCACACACACTCACACACACACTCACACACACTCACACACACACACACACACACTCACACACACTCACACACACACACACACACACTCACACACACGCACACACACACACACACAGGTCTGAGGCCACACACTCACACACACTCACACACACACACACACACACTCACACACACACACACACACTCACACACACACACACACACACACACACAGGTCTGAGGCCACACACTCACACACACACTCACACACACACACACACACACACACACACACACACACACACACACACACAGGTCTGAGGCCACACACTCTCTCACACACACACACACACACACACACACACACACACACAC
>NC_138242.1:34624649-34642149 GCF_964197995.2 Scardinius erythrophthalmus | reverse complement strand
AGACACCCTCACAGTGCTAGTGTTTTGTAATATAATACAAATAAGTTGTTATAGGCGTAATGGTCTTTTATTATGACAGTATGCGGCAACATGTACGTTAAAACACATCTACACTAAACGATGAAGTTCAGATATTCTTTACTCTTACGTGTATCTAACCCCACAGTTACTCTCGCACTTACAAAGACTACATTATGTTAGTATTTTCAAATTACAAATTACTTGTATTTTAATTAAATATTTTTTTTCACAGCAGTAGTCTGTATTTTACTTAAATACATTTGATGAGTAAGTAAGTAATTATATACTTTTTGATGTATTTGTGCCCAGCTCTGCACGCGCACACACACACACACACACATCACGGCTGATTTATAACACCGCAGATCTATACTGTGCTATATAGATATAATTCTGCCATATGAGAAGTACTAATCATGCTTTTGTAAATCATGAGGTATAAATTGTCACAATTATGTAATAAAAACTATTTATTTCATAATTATGAGTATGACATTTAATGTCATAATGTAGACTTTTTATCTCATGACTTTAAAGTCCAACTGAAATCAAAATTGACCCTATTTTGATCACACGCTTGACTTAGTTTGTACATCTGGCTTGAATGACATCTCCATCAATGGTCTGGTTACTCCTATCTCTGATCACAAGCTTATTACCCTTGATTTTACATTAACTTGTCCAACTAAATGTACTGACAATATTAACATCTCTTATCGTAAGATCAATGCTATTAATGCTAGTGTGTTTGCTGCATCTATTACTACTTCTGCTATTTCTGATGTTTTTGATTTCACCTGTCCATCCAAAATATTTGATTTGTACCATTCTGCTATTTCTGACGTTTTAGATGAGCATGCTCCAATTAGGACTAGGTCTGTTCCTTTGTCCCACTCTTCGCCGTGGTTTAATGCTGAGCTACGTGCTATGAAAGCAAGAGGCCGACAGCTGGAACGTCTTTATCGGAAAACCAATCTAACTGTACACTTTCAAGCATTTTCGGACCATATTAAGCTTTACAAAACCGCCTTAAATACAGCTCACTCTTCCTATATCGCTAAAATCATCAATAACGCAAACAACAGGCCTAAAACACTATTTAGCATTGTAAATAAGCTTGTTCAGGCACCCGCGCACAACGCCTGTCTACAAGAATCTGACAACTTGTGCTGTTCTTTTCTGCAACACTTTCAGGGAAAGTTGGATGCTTTACGTGGGACTTTTAGTGATGAACCGACCACTTCTAGTTGTGAGCAAGCTCAGATACAAACACTCAATAACTTTATGCTGACCAACCCCATCTTGATTAGTGAAATTATACAGAAATCCAATTCTTCTTCTTGCCGGTTGGATCCTGCACCTACAACCCTTCTGAAACACTGTACCTCTGTCATTTCTGCACCTATCTCACATCTTGTAAACATGTCTCTTCTCTTTGCCTCTGTTCCAGTCTCACTAAAGACGGCCGCAGTTACTCCTATTCTTAAAAAAACAAATCTGGACCCAACTGACTACGCTAACTATCGCCCAATCTCCAATCTACCGTATGTCTCAAAAATCATGGAAAAGGTTGTCGCCACTCAATTGCAGTCATATCTATCCCTCAACAACAGTTTTGATTTATTTCAGTCTGGTTTTCGCCAAAACCACAGTACTGAAACTGCATTAGCAAGGGTTATCAATGACCTCTTACTCTTTGGTGACTCGGGAAACCTTTCCTTACTTTTACTACTCGACCTCAGCTCAGCTTTCGATACAGTCTGCCATAAAGTCTTACTCATGCGCCTCTCAGAGATTGGTATCTCAGGAGCCGCGTTATCCTGGTTTTCCTCCTATCTGACAGATAGGAAATACTACATCACTATGCACAATTACAAATCTCCCACTGTCACTCTCAAACAAGGTGTTCCACAGGGATCAGTTCTCGGCCCGTTACTATTTATTATTTACGTTTTGCCTCTCGGACAAATTATTCGCCGCCACGGTTTTCAATATCACTGCTACGCCGACGATATCCAAATATATACTGCTTGCCGACCGGATTCTATTCACCAGACCACATCACTATCATCATGTATCAATGAACTAAAGGCCTGGCTCAATTCCAATTTTCTCAGTCTGAATCTGACTAAAACAGAAATATTAATCACTGGCCCTACATCTCTAACAAAAAAATTAAGTAATATTCCCAGACTTGACCTCGAAGCTACATCAATAATTCCATCTGCCACTGTAAAAAACTTGGGTATTATTCTTGACCCTGCACTGACGTTCGACGCTTACATTAGTCAACTTTGTAAAGCGTCCTTTTTTCATCTGCGCCGTATTGCCAAACTCCGTCCCTATGTCAGCCCAAAAGACGCTGAAGCACTAGTACACGCGTTCATCACATCTCGCCTCGATTACTGTAATGTTCTTTTTTCTGGACTACCAGCACACTCTATCTCACGTTTGCAATATATTCAAAACTCTGCCGCAAGACTACTAACTTACACTAAAAAAACTGCCCATATCACTCCAATTCTGTTTAAACTGCACTGGCTACCCGTGTCATCCCGAATCACTTATAAAATTCTTTTGCTTACCTTCAAGTCACTAAATGGTCTTGCTCCAGCCTATCTCTCTGACTTACTTTCTCCTTATATTCCCCCTCGAACTCTCCGATCTTCTGGCTGTGAACTCCTATGCGAGCGGAGATTTCGTCTGTCGTCTATGGGTGGCAGGTCTTTCTCTGTTATAGCCCCTAAGCTATGGAACTCTCTTCCGTTGGCTCTCAGGACAACAACCACGTTGAATGAATTTAAGCATAAACTCAAAACACATTTGTTTAATCAGTATTATCAGCCATGAAAATGTTAATTCGACATAACACAGTCACAATGTTAACTTAGGTACCAATAATCTACTGCATCTTTACTCCAACTGCCCACCATGCTGTCTGTAATTAATGTTTGTTGCCTCTGTTTTTATGTTTGTATTGCATATGTAATGTGATTTGCAACTGCAATCACTCACTACTTGGACTGGGCAAATGTCCATTGTCCGTTTATTTGTAAACTGCTTGTTATTTACTGTCATTGTGAAGCGTCCTTGAGCTTGGGAAAGGCGCTATATAAATTAAATTAAACTTATTATTTACTTTGTTAGTGCATATTACTAGTATTGTGGTGAACAATTAATCCGTGCAAGTAAATGCACAGAAAAAAATGGTTTGCCGTCGTAATCTTTAATCAAAGTCTGAAAAGTTACTTCCGGTCTGGAATGGCTGATGACGTAGGTTTGACGGCTTGGTTTGGGAAACGCTTTACCACTCCTCTCAGACCGTTAGTCTGCTATGAGCAGAGATAGAGAGGAGGAGCGCTAGAGTAAAACCCTGCCCTCTGTTCAATATTCCCTTCACAACACTGGAGAAAAGTCGTTTGCAACTTCCGGTTCACGCGGACTTTAACTTGTATTGAAAAGTCAAACTTATGAGAGAAAAAGGTGAAGTGAATTTAACATGATGTTTAAGAGCCTAAATATGACATTATTTATTATTGAATATTTGTTGTTTCTGAAGTGCTCTAACACATTAGTCGGGTGTTCTTCACCTCTGGCTACTTAAGGAGATAACCCTTCAGTTCTCGTCCATCGGTTCACTCGACGCTGCATAGCGATGGCGCTAATGCTAAATCATTCAATGGCCTAGGACCTCAATACACTGCAGATATGCTCACTGAATATAAACCCAACAGATCACTCAGATCATTAGGATCATATCAGAAACACCAAGGGTTCACTCTAAGCATGGCGAGTCGGCTTTAGCTATAATGCTGGACCAGCTTCCAGAGGAGATCAGAGGTGCTCCTACAGTCACATTCACATCCAGACCCAGAACACTTCTGTTCACATCCAGACCCAGAACACTTCTGTTCACATCCAGACCCAGAACACTTCTGTTCACATCCAGACCCAGAACACTTCTGTTCACATCCAGACTCAGAACACTTGTTCACATCCAGACTCAGAACACTTCTGTTCACATCCAGACCCAGAACACTTCTGTTCACATCCAGACCCAGAACACTTCTGTTCACATCCAGACTCAGAACACTTGTTCACATCCAGACTCAGAACACTTCTGTTCACATCCAGACCCAGAACACTTCTGTTCACATCCAGACCCAGAACACTTCTGTTCACATCCAGACTCAGAACACTTGTTCACATCCAGACTCAGAACACTTCTGTTCACATCCAGACCCAGAACACTTCTGTTCACATCCAGACCCAGAACACTTCTGTTCACTTCCAGACCCAGAACACTTCTGTTCACATCCAGACTCAGAACACTTCTGTTCACATTCTGTTCACATCCAGACTCAGAACACTTCTGTTCACATCCAGACCCAGAACACTTCTGTTCACATCCAGACTCAGAACACTTGTTCACATCCAGACTCAGAACACTTCTGTTCACATCCAGACCCAGAACACTTCTGTTCACATCCAGACCCAGAACACTTCTGTTCACATCCAGACTCAGAACACTTCTGTTCACATTCTGTTCACATCCAGACTCAGAACACTTCTGTTCACATCCAGACCCAGAACACTTCTGTTCACATCCAGACCCAGAACACTTTTGTTCACATCCAGACTCACATCCAGACCCAGAACACTTCTGTTCACATCCAGACTCAGAACACTTCTGTTCACATCCAGACCCAGAACACTTCTGTTCACATCCAGACCCAGAACACTTCTGTTCACATCCAGACCCAGAACACTTCTGTTCACATCCAGACCCAGAACACTTCTGTTCACATCCAGACTCACAACACTTCTGTTCAAATCCAGACTCAGAACACCTCTGTTCACATCCAGACTCAGAACACTTCTGTTCACATCCAGACCCAGAACACTTCTGTTCACATCCAGACCCAGAACACTTCTGTTCACATCCAGACCCAGAACACTTCTGTTCACATCCAGACCCAGAACACTTCTGTTCACATCCAGACCCAGAACACTTCTGTTCACATCCAGACCCAGAACACTTCTGTTCACATCCAGACTCAGAACACTTCTGTTCACATTCTGTTCACATCCAGACTCAGAACACTTCTGTTCACATCCAGACCCAGAACACTTCTGATCACATCCAGAGTCAGAACACTTCTGTTCACATCCAGACCCAGAACACTTCTGTTCACATCCAGACCCAGAACACTTCTGTTCACATCCAGACTCAGAACACTTCTGTTCACATCCAGACCCAGAACACTTCTGTTCACATCCAGACCCAGAACACTTCTGTTCACATCCAGACCCAGAACACTTCTGTTCACATCCAGACCCAGAACACTTCTGTTCACATCCAAGTCAAGTCAAGTCAAGTCAACTTTATTTATATAGCGCTTTTCACAATACAGATTGTATCAAAGCAGCTTCACAGTATTAAATAAAATAGTACATCAGTGTTTGTTTCTGGTGTAAAACATCCACGTTTGGTAATGCAGATCAATAGCACTGTTGAATCGATTAATCAAATTAAGTATCCCCAACTGAGCAAGCCAAAGGCAACAGTGGCAAGGAACCGAAAAACTCCATTAGGTGACCTAATGGAGAAAAAAAAACCTTGGGAGAACCCAGGCTCAGTCGGGGGCCAGTTCTCCTCTGGCGTTTATGAAGTAGAGACCGGATTTAACTGTAAGATTAAAATATTATATGAATGCCTGGCTGAAGAGATGCGTCTTTAATCTAGTTTTAAACTGGGAGAGCTAATCTGAGCAACGAACAGTATCAGGAAGGCTATTCCAGAGTTTTGGTGCTAAATGTGGAAATGCTCTCCCTCCTTTGGTGGATCTGGATATCCTAGGTATGACCAGAAGCCTCGAATTTAGTTATCTTAAAAAACGCGATGGATTATAGGGCGATAGAAGATCCGTTAAATAAACTGGAGCTAAGCCGTTTAGGGCTTTATAAGTCAGTAGCAATACCTTGTAATTAATACGGAACTTTATAGGTAACCAATGTAGTGATGATAAAATTGGTGTTATATGGTCAAACTTTCTTGATCTAGTAAGAACTCTAGCGGCGGCATTTTGGACTAACTGTAGCTTGTTTATTGAGGATGCAGGACAACCAGCTAATAAAGCATTACAGTAATCTAGTCTCGAGGTCATGAATGCATGAACTAGCTTTTCTGCATCAGAGACAGATAGCATGTTACGTAATTTAGCAATATTTCTAAGGTGAAAAAATGCTGTTTTTGTAACATATGAAATATGATTTTCAAAAGACAAGTTACAATCTAATATAACACCCAGGTCTTTTACTGTAGAGGATAAAGTAACAGGACACCCTACTATGTTAAAGTTGTATTGTGAGAGGTTTTGTGGGTGGTTTTTTGAACCGATAAGTATTACCTCTGTCTTATCTGGATTTAATAAAAGAAAATTGTGCATCATCCAATCTTTTATATCTTTAACACACTCTGTCAATTTGGATAATATAGCGTTTTCATCCGGCCGTGATGAAATATATAGTTGAGTGTCATCAGCATAACAATGGAAACTAATTCCATGTTTCCTTATAATATTTCCAAGTGGCAGCATATATATTGAGAATAATAGAGGGCCTAACACAGATCCTTGCGGCACTCCATAGTTTACTGGAGTTATGATAGATTTTTCTCCATTTAAATAGACAAAATGGTAGCGGTCAGATAGGTATGATCTGAACCAGCTTAATGCTTGTCCTTGAACACCGGTATAGTTTTGTAGCCGATCTAAGAGTATTGTGTGATCTATAGTATCGAACGCAGCACTAAGATCAAGTAAAACTAGTATTGAGATACAGCCTTGGTCAGAAGCTAAGAGTAAATCATTTGTGATTTTAACGAGCGCAGTTTCAGTGCTATGATGCGGCCTGAACCCAGACTGAAACTTTTCATAGGTGTCATTTTCTTGCAAGAAAGAGCCCAGTTGGGCAGACACAACTTTTTCTAATATTTTGGACATAAAAGGAAGATTTGAAATGGGTCTATAATTTGCTAGGTTATTTGGGTCTAATTGTGGTTTCTTAATGAGTGGTTTTATAACTGCCAATTTAAATGTTCTTGGAACATGACCTAAAGATAAAGACGAGTTAATAATATTGAGGAGAGGCTCTTCCACTATAGGTAACACTTCTTTCAATAGTTTAGTTGGTATGGGATCTAATAAACATGTTGTTGTTTTAGAGGAAATGATAAATTTATTTAACTCTTTTTGTTCTATAGTTGTAAAGCACTGTAATTGTTCTTGCGGGGTGATAATCGAGGCTGAATTATAAGGCGCGATTGAAGATTGAACGTTTACAATTGTGGATCTGATGTTTTCTATTTTCTCAGTGAAAAAATTCATGAAATCATTACTACTAAACTGTAACGGAATATTTTGTTCAGGTGACGCTTGTTTATTTGTTAGTCTAGCCACGGTGTTAAATAAGAACCTAGGATTGTTTTGGTTATTTTCTATTAGTTTGCGGAGATGCTCAGCCCTGGCCGCTTTTAGGGCCTTTTTATAGCGTGACGTACTGTCTTTCCAAGCGATTCTAAAAACCTCTAAATTAGTTTGTTTCCATTTACGCTCTAAATTACGGGTTTCTCTCTTTAGAACACGAGTAGTATTGTTGTACCATGGTGCTTTACTTTTCTCTCTGACCTTTTTTAGTCTCATAGGTGCAACAATATCCCATTTTCCAGAGAGAACGGTGCTCATAGTGCTGGTTAGTTCGTCTAGTTCATCTGTTTGTTTAGGTTCAGGCAGCAGCTGAGACAGATCCGATAAGCAATTTGAAAAATTATCTATGGTGGATGGAAGGATTGTTCTGCCTAATCGATAACGCGGCGCAGCATGATATATTACCGGGGTACGTAATATGCAAGTTACCATGTAATGGTCAGTTACATCATCACTTTGCGGAATGATATCTATATCGGTTGGATCGGTTCCATGTGATATAATTAAATCGAGTGTATGATTAAAACGATGAGTTGGTCCGGTAACGTTTTGCTTAACCCCAAAGGAGTTTAATAAGTCTATAAACGCAGCCCCAACGCATCATTTTGATTATCTACGTGTATGTTAAAATCTCCAACAATTAATATTTTATCGACATTGACCAATAGATCTGAGAGAAAATTTGCAAATTCTTTTAGGAAATCAGCGTAAGGCCCTGGTGGTCTATATACGGTAGCCAAGGCTAAAGATAATAGGGATGTTTTTCTATCATCTAAGAGCGTAACATTTAGTACAAGTACTTCAAATGAAATAAACTTATAACCCGTTTTCTGAGTAACATTGAGAATATCTCTATAGATAGTTGCAATACCGCCGCCACGACCAATCAGACGGGGCTCGTGCTTATAGGAGTATCCTGATGGAGTAGACTCATTTAGACCGAAATAATCATTTGGTTTAAGCCAGGTTTCAGTAAGGCAAAGTACATCTATGCTATTATCTGTGACTATTTCATTTACAATAACTGCCTTAGGTGTGAGTGATCTAATGTTTAAAAGACCTAGCTTTAGAAATTGTTTTTGTTTACTAATAGCAACATTTTCTGTTTTAATAACAATTAGATTTTTCCTAGATCCTGCAGTAGATTTATTATTTGATCGCACTAAACGAGGAATAGACACAGTTTCTATGCAATGTTCTACACTAGTATTTATATCAGTTAATTTGGTGCAGCAGAGACTATGATTTGGACTTTTGGTTACTAGTCAAAAGGTATTTAACGTTTTGGAGATGTTATCTGACAGAAGATCCGATCCGAATCTGTTTGGGTGTAAGCCATCAGCACGGTATAGCCTAGGACGC
Organism: Scardinius erythrophthalmus; assembly: GCF_964197995.2. NCBI lineage: Eukaryota > Metazoa > Chordata > Actinopteri > Cypriniformes > Leuciscidae > Scardinius > Scardinius erythrophthalmus. The sequence continues at coordinate 34,633,279 of NC_138242.1, read as the reverse complement.
TCCCAAAACAGATTCCAATTATTTACAAAGAGCAGTTTCTGCTCATTGCACCATGACGTTAACCATTCATTTAGCGCGAATAATCTACTAAACTTGTCATGTCCTAGACGGTACGTGGGAAGCGGTCCTGACACAATGATCATTATATCAGGCGATGTGCTGCGTACCGTATCGATCAGATTCCTGAAGTCTTTCTTCAGAACTTCCGTCTGGCGCAGCCTGATGTCGTTCACTCCCGCGTGCAATACCAAAGTTCCGACGCGCTCGTTATCGTTCAGAATCTCGGGAACGCGAGCAGCGATTTCAGAAACACGAGCACCAGGAAAGCAGTGACTGTGCACCTTATTTTTACCTGATGTAGCATGGACGTGCCGAACAATGGAATCACCGATGATCAAAGCATCGCGTTCTGTTTCGCGAAGAGCGGAGAAGCGGTTTTGTGTGGATAACTCGAAAACCGGGAGGGTCGGAGAGGGTCTTGGTCTAGACCTGACTCGCGTCTTCCGCTGCGGAAATATCCAGGCTTCGTGGTGGCGTGTTGGAGCTGGAGTGAACGAGACCATGGCTGATCGCGACCTTGGCGCTCGGGACCGATGCCGAGTAACGCACGGAGTAGACGAGGTCGGAGTCAGCCGGTTAGTAACATTAATCTCTGATTTGTGTGCATCAGCGCGTGATGTTTCAAGAGCCAAACGCCGGTCTCTCAGCTCGGCCTGTCTCACTAAAAGGTCGTGGATCTGTTTCTCAACAGCTTCCAGCTCAGACTGTACCGCGTGCAGCTCAAATGTGTCCTCACCTGCACCAAAAGGTAGACTACTTGCATCTGATATATTCGCCATTTTAACAGATGGACAGTAAGTTAGCAACGACACTACCAGTGATGCTATCAATTAATACTAATTTCTGACAAGCGTCTTAGATATAATCCGTCTTTTAAGTGGTACGGGTGTAGAGTAGACGCACGATAGGTGAAAAATGTTTGTAAGTGAGTGTTGAGAAGACGCGTTCAGCCGTGATCCCCGGGAGTAACCTATAAGAGTATCCAGCGTAGAATCACTAACAGGCTTGAGACACGTCTGCTCAACAGTCCGCGCTCAACATCCAGACTCAGAACACTTCTGTTCACATCCAGACCCACAACACTTCTGTTCACATCCAGACTCACAACACTTCTGTTCACATCCAGACTCAGAACACTTCTGTTCACATCCAGACTCACAACACTTCTGTTCACATCCAGACTCAGAACACTTCTGTTCACATCCAGACCCAGAACACTTCTGTTCACATCCAGACCCACAACACTTCTTTTCACATCCAGACTCAGAACACTTCTGTTCACATCCAGACTCACAACACTTCTGTTCACATCCAGACTCACAACACTTCTGTTCACATCCAGACTCAGAACACTTCTGTTCACATCCAGACTCAGAACACTTCTGTTATCTGTGCATTTACTGAATGAGCACTGTGCTGCTGTTCGTCCGACTGTTTGTACTGTATTTTATTTTTCTAAACTGTTTTAATTATTCTTATTTCTTTTTATTATTTTAATTTCTTCTATGTAAAGCACTTTGAATTGCCATTGTGTATGAAATGTGCTATATAAATAAACTTGCCTTGCCTTGCCTAAGAGTGCTGATCGCCTGAACCCGTTGAGTATCTTATATGAACCTATGAAAGAGAACATGGGTCACGCAAGTAACCCGAGACGTTTTTATAGTTCCATACTTAATAAACATGCAGACGAAATGCTTTAATAAAACAAGTGTTTAGTCTAAAGGCCCTTTCACACTGGACGCGATTTTGACGCACGAATAATTCGCGCGATGGGTTTATTTTTTGATCAGCTGTTTGTGTAATGAGCGCTTCCACACCGAACGCGAATGTGCTGAGGCGAAAAAACGACTTTTATTTTTTTCGCTTCGATGTCGATTTTTTTTTTACTTTTGCGGCGACAGAATAGGCTTCAGCCAATTCACATACTACAAGGACAACGATTTGAAAGACAATGTGTGGCGTAGCATTGCCAACCAACCGGTTATCACGACTGTGAGTGTGTTGTGTGATAGTCCTGTGCTGTGTAGGCTAGCAGGCCAAACTACATTTGGGATAGAAAGCTAACACTATTATCGTCAAAGATAGAGACAGAGACCGTGTTTACTTTGAACACGTAACAAAATGCAGTGAGACTATTTAGGGCTGCTTTTAGTAGGCTATACTATACATTCTTTGTGTGATATTTCTAGTCGAATGATTTTTAACTTACTTCGTGTTACATGTAATGTGTAGTTACATTACAAAACGCACTGTTGAAGACGCAAAAAAAAACTGCACATAAGCATACTCCCCTTCAGACTTTCTGTTCTGTAAGATTGGGTGCACCCAAAACCTTCTTTTCTGTCTTTTAAATAAAATGAAAAGCTCGTCTTCACTGGATGCTATGACTATGACTGGATGATGATGATGATGATGATGAAGTGTCCATGTTTTCTCAGCTGTCGGCGCGATTCGCGCGAAAGTTTTGGAATGTTGAAGCTCTCTGAACATCACAGACGTCGCAAATTCGCGTCGCGGCTGATGTGAATGGTTTTGATGCGAACTATTCGCACACGAACTATTCGCTTTTTCGTTTCGCTTTTTCGTTACGCATCCGGTGTGAAAGGGCCTTAACAATGATGTAATGAACTCTGAACCTTGAACCAAGGCTTATGTTGTGGGAATGTGCTCCGGTTGAAAGAGGAAGGTCAGGGGTCAGTGACTGTGCCGTGTGTTTGCAGGGCGAGAGTCCGTACCGCAGATCCACGTTCCGCTACACGCCTGTGCTAGCGCTGATGCTAACGCCTAACGTGCTGCTGACGGCTCACTTCGGGAAGCTGCTGTTCTGCGGCTGCGACCTGCTGTCGGGCTGGCTGCTGCTGCGGCTGCTAGCTCTGCGCGGGACGTCCCGCGGCGCGGCCCTCGTGTGCTGCGGCCTGTGGCTCCTGAACCCGCTGCCGGCCGGCGTGTCGACGCGAGGGAACGCCGAGTCTGTGCTAGCGGCGCTGGTTCTGTCCACGCTGCTGTGCCTGGAGTGCCGGAGACTCACGGCCGCCGCACTCCTGTTCGGCCTCTCCGTGCACATGAAGATCTACCCGCTCACGTACGCGCTGCCCATCGCGCTGTCTCTGGCCGAGGCCCCGTCCCGGGAGCGAGGGCTGGTCCCGAACCTCGTCCGGCTCTTCAACAGGGATCTGCTGCTGTTCGCTGCCGTCTCCGGATCCGTGTTCATGGCTCTGAACGGGACCTTCTACTGCATGTATGTTAAAAGCATCCCATGATGCACCAATATAGACAGTTTCATTTTTCACGTGTCTCTCTACATCATTCCCAGACATCCATTAATTATTTCCCAGTCACTGCTCTATTATTCTAGCATAAGGAATATAATAATATAGCGATCAGTCCTGTCCTGTGTTCCTCAGTTACGGCTGGGATTTCCTCCACGAGTCGTATCTGTACCATGTGACTCGCAGAGACATCCGGCACAACTTCTCTCCGTACTTCTACATGCTGTACCTGACGGCGGAGGGGAGCGGGAGCGGGAACTGGAGCGGGAGCTGGAGCGGGAGTCTGGCGCTGGTGCTGTTCGTGCCGCAGCTGCTGCTGGTTCTGCTGTCCTCGCTGGCCTTCCGCTCCGACCGGCCCTTCTGCTGCTTCCTCCACACCGCCGTCTTCGTCAGCTTCAACAAGGTGTGCACCTCACAGGTACGGGAACCCCTAACCCCTAACCTCACAGGTACGGGAACCCCTAACCCTAACCTCAACCTCACAGGTACGGGAACCCCTAACCCTAACCTCAACCTCACAGGTACGGGAACCCCTAACCCCTAACCTCAACCTCACAGGTACGGGAACCCCTAACCCCTAACCCCTAACCCTAACCCTAACCTCACAGGTACGGGAACCCCTAACCCCTAACCTCACAGGTACGGGAACCCCTAACCCTAACCTCAACCTCACAGGTACGGGAACCCCTAACCCCTAACCCTAACCTCACAGGTACGGGAACCCCTAACCCCTAACCCTAACCTCACAGGTACGGGAATCTCCCATATTCATGAGGTCATGTCTCGGCTCAGGAGTCTCTCACTCAACCCTGTGTCTGAGGCTCGTGTGTGTGTGTGTGTGTGTGTGTGCAGTACTTCCTCTGGTACCTGTGTCTGCTGCCGCTGGTCGTGCCGCGCCTGACGCTGGGCCGGAGACGAGGGCTCACGCTGCTGCTGCTGTGGATTGTGGGTCAGGTGAGGGAACATGATCATCACCTCATTAGTGTATTCCTGACGGCGTGAGTCTTCATCTGTGCTGTTCCTGTCGTCCAGGCGCTCTGGTTATCGCCAGCGTATTCCCTGGAGTTCGAGGGCCGGAACAGCTTTACTCTCGTCTGGATGGCCGGTCTGCTGTTTCTCCTGATAAACTCCTTCATACTGGGACAGATAATCTGCCATTACAGGCCCGTAGAGGCTCAGCGGAAGAAGACAGACTGACAGACGCGTGTGAGAGCGCAGGAGAACGCTATCACTGTATATTAGATGTGCAGATGTGGAGGAGTGTTCCTCGTGTGTCTGCAGATCACTGATCCAGGCCACTAGATGTCGCCAGAGATCTGACGATCTGACGGTCACAGAGACTATAAGTGCTTCATTTTTAAAAACTTTACAGCTAATAGAGTCAGTTGCTCTCTGGACAGAACTTTTACTGGACTTACATTTCATGTTAGTAAATACTCTGTGATCATGAGAATGAATGAGCCGTTTCTGAGGTGTTTGCAGGGCAGATGTGTGTGAGAGAAGCTCCGCCCTGCTGATGATGTCACACCAATGGGAGTGAGTGTTGACTGGCAGTAGGCGGGACCTAAACTGGATTAGATCATCTTCAGATGCTGTCTCACATCAGAACTGTGTTTTAAGCTTTAAATATATTCTCTGGTGAACATTTATCCAAAATACAGGGCAAAATTTTCAAATGAAAAAGGAGAATCTGAAATGTGAAACACAAATGGAAATATTTCTTTCTGCCGTTATTCATAATAAAATCCTACAACACAACATATGCACGGTCTTTTTGTCATACAAGATTTTTATTTTTATAAAAGTAATAAATATAACAGGAAGACCCATATTTGATTGTTGCTGCTTTGCAGTTACAAACTTGTGTAAAACATTTTTGTATCTTCTGTTAATATTTATTGTCCATATTGAATGCCAGTGGCAAAACGTCATGTTAAAACCCTTCCTGAAAAAGGGCAAAAGGCCTTTGATATTTATTAAACAATAAATACAAATTGTTGATACAAATGAACCTTCCACAAAAGCCTCTCATCAAACAGCGCAGCGTCACAATGACATCGGTTTGCTGAATGAGCCCCAGTAGTGCAAGTGCATTATTGCTATTATCACTATTATGTTTACTTATTGACAAATACATTAAGGCCCGGTTTCACAGACAGGGCTTAGATTAAGCCAGGATTAGGCCTTAGTTCAATTAAGTAAGTTTTATAAACGTGCCTTAGAAAAAAACATTACTGATGTGTGTCTTGAAACAAAAAAATGGCACTGACGTATTTTAAAATACGCTTTCCGTTAAAACGGCTCAAACACTAGTCTAGGACTTAGATTAAGCCTGGGACTAGATTAAATCTGGGACTAGATTAAGCCTGGGACTTAGATTAAGCCTGGGACTAGATTAAGTCTGGGACTAGATTAAGCCTGGTCTGTGAAACCGCAGGTGAAACAGTAGTTTTATACAAAGTCGTAGATACAAACTCAGAACTTTAGAGCCGTTCTCCATTAAACACGTCATTAAACGTTTGGCAGTATTATCAATGCTGAAGTGAATTTAACATTAAAATGTTTAAAAGCCTAAATATTTGACATTATTATTGAATATTTTTTGTTAGTGATGTGCTTCAACATATCAGTCGGGTGTTTTCACCTCTTGGCTATTTTATGAGATAGAAGAATATTTCTGTCCAAATATGGAGTCATATAAGGCGATATCCGAAAACAAACTTCAGATGAAATCCTTCAGTTTTTATACTTCAATACTTAATAAACATGCAAACAAAATGCTTTAATAAAACAAGTGTTTGGATAACAATGATTGTAATGATGTAATAAACTCAATAACCCTTGAAATGAATCTTTGTCCTCAATATAAATGTGCATCTTGGCATTTCAGATGAAAGCATGAGAGACTGTCGCTCTCATATGTTTATTATTTTAATTGTTGTTTTATTTCTCATTTTTATGTTAGTAACTGTTTCCTTGTCCATGTTTGATGAACAGAAATATTAGCCTGACTATATAAAAACTGCATAGAAGAAAATATAATGAAAGCTCAGCGAACAAACTGTAAACCGCTGAGCACCGAAACCACATCCTGAAACTGACAGAGACGGTTTTCTTATTCAGGGTTTTTGTCTTTTTGTCCAGTAGAAATATCTAAACATTCTTGAATCAAGACACAAGCAAAATGACTAGACTAGATATTACGTTTTGTTTTCTGACATACTGATCAAAATGAAGCGAGTTTGTGCTTAATACAATAACAAATATCTGCCAGTGTAGTCAGAAAAATGTTCTTAATTCAAAAGAAAACGAGTTTTATAAACCGGATCGTTCCGGTCCTTGATTCTGATTGGTTGAGCCGCATTGGAAGCCGTTGTAAATGACTCAGCAAACACACACACTTGTGAGCGCATCACATTAGTGTTACTGCGCAACTGCCGTTTGTGATGCTTTGTTGCTGCATGTGTTGCTTGGCAGAGTAATAAATGTGTTATAACGTTATATTTTTTGTTGCTGGTGTTTATTTTATGAATAAAAAAAAAATGAAAATGAATATTTTTATGAAGTAACCGTTTTATAAAAGCAATCAGCCCCCTGAAGCCGTGATTTACAGTGGATTTAGAACAACACCCCTTAGCTGGTCTAAATTTAGATTTGGGGCTTTTGCTTTATTCTGAGACCATTGGCAGATATTAGTTCTTGTTTTAAGCACAAACTCACTTAATCTTGATACAAGATTGGGCTGGGTTAGGGTTGGGTTAGCTAATGAAGCACTACTGCATGAAGGCGTACGGGTTGGGTTAGGGTTGGATTAGCTAATGAAGCGCTACTGCATGAAGGCGTACGGGTTGGTCTTGTTTGCGCTGCTCATCACACAGTTGCTCATCGTGTTCCAGTGTGGAGGATCCGTCGGCTCCTGCTTGATGGCCTGAAGGAGCCCGGGCCCTTTGAACTCGTAGGCCGCCTTATAGTCGTGCTGCACGAACCCTCTGTAGTCGTCAGCGCAGGCGTCGGGCCCGTGTGTGTTCAGCGAGTCTCTGTTCAGCACACACTTCAGAGGCCGAGCCGGTCCACCGTAAGAGCTGGGATACGGGTTCCCGTACGGCGTTCCCTTCATCCGCTGACAGGAGAACACCTCGCCGTATACCGACTCTGCTTTCATCGGCACGATCTCAAAGCCACATGCGTATCGCCCGAACACGTCACAGCCGTTCTCCGAGTCCGAGTCCTGCTCCACCTTTATGGGCGGCTCCGGCACCAGGTGTGTGTCGAAGCCCTCGCCGGGACTGGCGTAGCAGAAGCTCTCGCTCTTGATGGCATCTGGGTCGTAGTCGTTGTGTGAGACGCTCCCGTACGTCTTCGGCACGAACGCCTCGGCCCTGGTGCTGTAGTATCCGGGCCCTGGGCGATACGGTTTCCCGTAGTGTGTGTGTTTCCTCGCGGCGAGCTCGAGCCCGTGACCCGAGCGGGCCGAGGAGCTTCTCACGGGCCACACGCCACAGTCCAGGTTCTGGAGCTTCGGGACACTCGACACAGACTTGCAGAAGTTCAGAGGCTCGTCCGGCCCGTACTGAGCATCAATCCGGCACTTCATGTTGTCTTTGGAGGGGATCATGTGTGACCGTCTGAGAGGATCGTCTCTGTCACTGCCGGAGACAAACACACACACACACACACACACACACACACACATAGAGGGATGAATCAGCACTAACCACAACCGTGAACCTCTTGAGTTATCAGGCTGAAAATGTCCAACTATCTGCGAGCGATCTGAGGATTCAGTGCAACTGGGGGATTTAGCAGGACAAATAAAGATGAAATTCCATCTAAATGGCTGAAAAGAAACAAACTTAAATCTCTAAAATCCTGAACCCTAAAGAGTCGATTTGGATGGACCGGAAAAGAGAAGATCCTGTTAATCTGTCAGTGGTAAATCACATCTGTAAAGGAAAATGCGTCAAGTTCCCTCAATTACATTCATGGGAGAAATTGTTCCATCAAAACTCCATCATTCCTACATTTGTGCAATCTAACATTTGGTCCCAAAATAAAGTAATTATAACAACTATTATGTTCTCCAAATTGTAGGCAGTCTCATTAAGGGAAAGTGTCTAGGTCAAGTCAAGTCTTTATTTCTATAGCGCTTCACAGTGATAAATGGGAAAATAACAGTGTTGCAAAATTCATCAATTATGAGACATTAAATTGAATCTGTAAAGCAGCTCTAAAGAAGACAACAGATTCATTATTGAGTTCAGTTCAGCAGGATCAGGGTTTGCACTGTCACTAAACTTC
>NC_138242.1:34609649-34617149 GCF_964197995.2 Scardinius erythrophthalmus | reverse complement strand
TCACACACACCTCTAGCAGCAGCTGGCTCTCAGGAACACATGTGTCTGTCGTGTTGCTCTTCTTCCCGCTCACGTGTTTCTCACGAGGGTTTTCCTGAGCAGCTGCTGGAACAGGAAAGAATACTGTAAAATTATTCATACATTCATTTACATTAAATTTGATTTCTTAAAAGTGACTGGCATGATTTTTCCATTGTGTGAACAGTGAACTTCAGTTCCGTTCCTGTTTTTGTCAGCAGCATTATTCTAATGGTAACGTAAGAGAAAAGCTCATTGTGTTTGGAAATGCTTTAAACGCTTCCGTTATTTGATGTTATTTCATGTTCTCCTCATAAAAGTGTCTTCATGTTCTTGACCAACTAATATGACTGTAATAATTGTGTTATTACAGACTTGTGTTTGTATCACAGCATTACAGTCATCGGAATGTCATGTTCAGCTCGAGAAAACATTTACAACCTGATGTGCATCTAAAGGGTTAACACACTGAGATCTTCATCTCACTCAAGCTGAAATATTTTTCAAGGAGGAAAAACTGTCTATCTTACAAACTCGCACAGTAGTTAGAAGTCAAAGCGATGGGGATCAGACGCTTCAGTGAGTTAAACTGTCTTTGCTCTGTTATTTCTCTGGCTTCTTCTTTGCCCCTGAAAGGTTCAGTGGAGCAGCTCGAGTGAACAGACTGACACGCGCTGAGCCCCGCCCCCTCACTGAGCCCCGCCCCCTAACCTCTCTGACCAACCAGCACAGGAAACACACACACACACACACAGAGAGAGAGAGAGAGAGAGAGAGAGGCGCTGGGTGAGCGAGAGCTGCTGTCACGCGATCCTCTTCTGTCAGTCTGCAGTGTGTCTGACAGCTCTGGCGTGAGGCCAAGCCCTTGCGTGCAAACGAGGAACCCACATTAGCCTATAAAGACTTTCAGAAGAACAACAGCTGTTAAATATTGATGACTGCTGGCAGGCTGTGAATGCTTCGCCACAGAAGGTTAAGCTCGATGTTATGGAGCCTAACGGTTCATTATATGAGCTATTGTGTGTCTCTATCTGCTGCTGTCATGTGACATCAAACACATCAGTTTGTTGTTCACATTCGTTCTAATTGACTAATCTTCTGCTTGAGGAACCAAAAAATGTGCCTCTGTCAGAAATTTTAATACAACTGAGAGGAAACAAACTGCACTGAATGATTCTCACATTTAGAAATCAAAAGTTTAAATGAATGAAGTAAAAATTCACGTTTAGGAAATAACTTTCTGATCCTAGAAATGGTTTAGAAGAAGCACATATTTAGATCTCCACGATATCTGACCTGCAGACACAGGATTAAAATGTATGAGGCACCAGGAACATAAAACACTTTCAATATGACAGCAAGCATAACTGAAGCTTTATATGTAAATAATCATATTTCCACAAATAACGGCACAAAGCAGTTTCACATTCAGAGAGACATGTTCAGGCACACAACTAAAGATCATTTTAATAATCTGTCAGTTACTTCTTCAATTAATTAGATAAAAGACAAATGTGTGTGTGTGTGGGTGTGTCTCTTTAATATTCGAAGGTTCCAGGCCACCACTAAGATCTCAGTAATGCGGGTCCTTGAGTTGCAGTATGCTGACGACTGCGTGTTCGTGGCACATACCCCAGAAGACCTGCAAATTATCCTTGCTGCTGCTGTGAAGACCTATAGCAGATTGGGCTTGTCAGTTAATACCACCAAAACTGAAGTGATATGCCAATGGAGGCTTTACCCTCCACCTACCATGCCTGTTTTTACCATAGAACAACAACCACTTACAACAGTGCCATCCTTTAAGTATCTAGGCAGCATTGTATCAGAGGACTGCAATCTCGATTACGAAATAAATAATCGGATAAGGCAAGCTTCTGCAGCCTTTGGCAAACTTCGACGCAAGGTCTTTCAAAATAAGCACCTTCAATTGGGCACTAAAGTTACCATCTATAAAGCTGTGTGCATCACCACTCTTCTTTATAGATGTGAAGCCTGGGTCATACACAGCCATCACCTAAGATTGCTGGAGCGTTTCCATATAAGGTGCTTGCAGCGAATCTTGGGGATCACATGCTATGACCATGTACCACATTCTGAAGTGCTTGCTAGAACAAACTGCAAGAGTATGGAGGCAACAGTCACTGAACATCAACTACGCTGGCTTGGGCATGTTATTAGGATGCCTCAAGATCGTCTACCACAACAAATACTTTATGGTCAGCTGCACCATGGCCGCAGTTCTGCAGGGGGTCAGAAAAAGCGGTACAAAGACCAACTAAAAACATCACTAGTAAAGTGTCAAATTAATCCATCATGCCTTGAGGAATTCGCAGCAAACCGAAGCACCTGGAAGCAGCTCTGCCACACAGGAATAGTGCAGCTGGAATCGGAGAGGAATATAAGGAAACAACAAAAAAGACTACGGAGACATGCAACCATGTCTGCCTCTACAAACTCAGACTTCACATGCCCAATATGTAATAAAATTTGTGGATCAAGGATTGGACTCTACAGTCATAAAAGAGTACACCGCAAATGAAGTGGAATGTCATCATCGGATACGATGGACTACCAAGAGAGAGAGAGAGAGAATACACTAAGTACACTAAATGTTTTGAACACTTGTGCATGTCATTATAGAGCTGTCATGCTCTCTCTCTCTCTCTCTAGTTTTGGGAAAGGGTTATTTTTGTCTCTAATCTGTAAGGCACCAGCTTCAGTTTATGAGTTAGAGAGACAGTCTGTGATATTTTAATCCATCCTCGCAGCTCATTGAGGATCATAATCAGCGAATGCTAATTGTGATCAGAAATTCTGCCACAATAATGGACGTCAAACCTCAGAACAGCTGCAACTCTGTCTATTAATGTTTGTTTTAAAACACTTACAACCCAAGCGTATGTGTGAGATTGTCCTAACAAGAGAAATGGATATGTTTTGGATGGAGTCCAGTGGGTCAAAGTCACCCAACACCAAAACAGCCATCATGAATTAGCCAAGCTGATACGGATCAGTGACATCACTTGATCCCAGCAAATTAGCGGATATTCCAGCCACCGCCACTGGATTAATTACTGCCTCATCAGCCACCGTTGATCTGTTCTCAGCACATTCCTTTAATGGTTAAAATTAATGAAACCCAATTACACGACATCTCCTCTTTAGAGAGTAAAAACATGAATACGGCATCTCCCACAGGACATAACATGTGTTTCTCTCACAGCGCTCATTGAAGGTGGCGTGTGCTTCAGTTCTCTAGTTCTCCACCGCCCACAAACACCACAGACAATTATCACTGCCACAGAATCAATTTGCTTTGGCTTCCTGAGTAAATAAACGGCTTGCAGCGGCAGAGAGGCATGTTTCATCAGGCCCGTGGGAACACGTCAGACAAGCGTGTTCTAAACGTGTGTTTCATCGGGTCCTTCAAATTATATGTAAGTGTGAACTTGTGAAACGCGTGTTTCATCGGGTCTGGATCCGGCCCGCGGGAACACGTCAGACAAGCGTGTTCTAAACGTGTGTTTCATCGGGTCTGGATCCGGCCCGCGGGAACACGTCAGACAAGCGTGTTTTAAACGCGTTTCATCGGGTCTGGATCCGGCCCGCGGGAACACGTCAGACAAGCGTGTTCTAAACGTGTGTTTCATCGGGTCTGGATCCGGCCCGTGAGAACACATCAGACAAGCGTGTTCTAAACGTGTGTTTCATCGGGTCTGGATCCGGCCTGCGGGAACACGTCAGACAAGCGTGTTCTAAACACGTGTTTCATCGGGTCTGGATCCGGCCTGCGGGAACACGTCAGACAAGCGTGTTCTAAACACGTGTTTCATCGGGTCTGGATCCGGCCCGTGAGAACACATCAGACAAGCGTGTTCTAAACGCGTGTTTCATCGGGTCTGGATCCGGCCCGCGGGAACACGTCAGACAAGCGTGTTCTAAACACGTGTTTCATCGGGTCTGGATCCGGCCTGCGGGAACACGTCAGACAAGCGTGTTCTAAACGCGTGTTTCATCGGGTCTGGATCCGGGCCGTGGGAACACGTCAGACAAGCGTGTTCTAAACACGTGTTTCATCGGGTCTGGATCCGGCCTGCGGGAACACGTCAGACTCGCGTGTTCTAAACGTGTGTTTCATCGGGTCCTTCAAATTATATGTAAGTGTGAACTCGTGAAAAGCGTGTTTCATCGGGTCTGGATCCGGCCCGCGGGAACACGTCAGACAAGCGTGTTCTAAACGTGTGTTTCATCGGGTCTGGATCCGGCCCGCGGGAACACGTCAGACAAGCGTGTTCTAAACGTGTGTTTCATCGGGTCTGGATCCGGCCTGCGGGAACACGTCAGACAAGCGTGTTCTAAACACGTGTTTCATCGGGTCTGGATCCGGCCTGCGGGAACACGTCAGACAAGCGTGTTCTAAACACGTGTTTCATCGGGTCTGGATCCGGCCCGTGAGAACACATCAGACAAGCGTGTTCTAAACGCGTGTTTCATCGGGTCTGGATCCGGCCCGCGGGAACACGTCAGACAAGCGTGTTCTAAACGCGTGTTTCATCGGGTCTGGATCCGGCCTGCGGGAACACGTCAGACAAGCGTGTTCTAAACGCGTGTTTCATCGGGTCTGGATCCGGCCCGCGGGAACACGTCAGACAAGCGTGTTCTAAACACGTGTTTCATCGGGTCTGGATCCGGCCTGCGGGAACACGTCAGACAAGCGTGTTCTAAACGCGTGTTTCATCGGGTCTGGATCCGGGCCGCGGGAACACGTCAGACAAGCGTGTTCTAAACACGTGTTTCATCGGGTCTGGATCCGGCCTGCGGGAACACGTCAGACTCGCGTGTTCTAAACGTGTGTTTCATCGGGTCCTTCAAATTATATGTAAGTGTGAACTCGTGAAACGCGTGTTTCATCGGGTCTGGATCCGGGCCGCGGGAACACGTCAGACAAGCGTGTTCTAAACACGTGTTTCATCGGGTCTGGATCCGGCCTGCGGGAACACGTCAGACAAGCGTGTTCTAAACGCGTGTTTCATCGGGTCTGGATCCGGCCCGCGGGAACACGTCAGACAAGCGTGTTCTAAACACGTGTTTCATCGGGTCTGGATCCGGCCTGCGGGAACACGTCAGACAAGCGTGTTCTAAACACGTGTTTCATCGGGTCTGGATCCGGCCCGTGAGAACACATCAGACAAGCGTGTTCTAAACGCGTGTTTCATCGGGTCTGGATCCGGCCCGCGGGAACACGTCAGACAAGCGTGTTCTAAACACGTGTTTCATCGGGTCTGGATCCGGCCTGCGGGAACACGTCAGACAAGCGTGTTCTAAACGCGTGTTTCATCGGGTCTGGATCCGGGCCGCGGGAACACGTCAGACAAGCGTGTTCTAAACACGTGTTTCGTCGGGTCTGGATCCGGCCTGCGGGAACACGTCAGACTCGCGTGTTCTAAACGTGTGTTTCATCGGGTCCTTCAAATTATATGTAAGTGTGAACTCGTGAAACGCGTGTTTCATCGGGTCTGGATCCGGCCCGCGGGAACACGTCAGACAAGCGTGTTCTAAACACGTGTTTCATCGGGTCTGGATCCGGCCTGCGGGAACACGTCAGACAAGCGTGTTCTAAACGCGTGTTTCATCGGGTCTGGATCCGGGCCGCGGGAACACGTCAGACAAGCGTGTTCTAAACACGTGTTTCATCGGGTCTGGATCCGGCCTGCGGGAACACGTCAGACTCGCGTGTTCTAAACACGTGTTTCATCGGGTCTGGATCCGGCCCGTGAGAACACATCAGACAAGCGTGTTCTAAACGTGTGTTTCATCGGGTCTGGATCCGGCCTGCGGGAACACGTCAGACAAGCGTGTTCTAAACACGTGTTTCATCGGGTCTGGATCCGGCCTGCGGGAACAAGTCAGACAAGCGTGTTCTAAACACGTGTTTCATCGGGTCTGGATCCGGCCCGTGAGAACACATCAGACAAGCGTGTTCTAAACGCGTGTTTCATCGGGTCTGGATCCGGCCCGCGGGAACACGTCAGACAAGCGTGTTCTAAACACGTGTTTCATCGGGTCTGGATCCGGCCTGCGGGAACACGTCAGACAAGCGTGTTCTAAACGCGTGTTTCATCGGGTCTGGATCCGGGCCGCGGGAACACGTCAGACAAGCGTGTTCTAAACACGTGTTTCATCGGGTCTGGATCCGGCCTGCGGGAACACGTCAAACTCGCATGTTCTAAACACGTGTTTCATCGGGTCTGGATCCGGCCCGTGGGAACACGTCAGACAAGCGTGTTCTAAACGCGTGTTTCATCAGGTCTGGATCCGGCCCGTGGGAACACGTCAGACTCGCGTGTTCTAAACGCGTGTTTCATCAGGTCTGGATCCGGCCCGTGGGAACACGTCAGACTCGCGTGTTCTAAACGCGTGTTTCATCAGGTCTGGATCCGGCCCGTGGGAACACGTCAGACAAGCGTGTTCTAAACGCGTGTTTCATCAGGTCTGGATCCGGCCCGTGGGAACACGTCAGACAAGCGTGTTCTAAACGCGTGTTTCATCAGGTCTGGATCCGGCCCGCGGGAACACGTCAGACACGCGTGTTCTAAACGTGTTCCAGTATCAAAGCATATTTATTTCTCGTAGGTTATTCTGTGCTGGTAGGTGATTTTGTTCTGTTCAAATCTAACTCAGGAGAGCCAAATAGAGCCTGGACCGCAGTGAAATTGAGTCTGCTGGAAACTCACACACTGCCTGGCCAGTCTTTAGTTTTGATAACGGAGAGTATCCGTTTAGACAACCTTATGCAACATCACAACATTTATTTCCATCATCAATTCATTAACCCTGCAGCCGCTCTCTAAATTCTCCAGCACAGACTTTCAGTGAGTTTAAAGTCACAACTCCGGTGAAAATGATTCCTCGGCTCCCAAATCATTCTTCACAATTTGAACCCCATGAACCTTGGCATTGGAATAAAGCCATGGGCTTCATCTTCATACATGGATGTTTAAGAAATGAAAAGCTGCTCACTGTATCAGTTGGGGTTAAAAGCCAGAACATGCCAGACACATATAAATCACTGCAATAATTTTCCAATAATTATCTGAAGTGTCTGTTTATTTAAATCCAAACAGTGTTTTTTGTCCAGGTGAATCTCTGAAATGTTAGAAAGTGTTTCTCATCTACAAAATGAATGATTTCAGGCTCGAAGGAACGTGCTAATATGTCATGAATGGATCTGAGAGTGTCTGCAGGCTGTCTGTGTTTGAGACGGTTCTCCAGGCTTCCCAGAGCCGGGCGGGTAAATCCCAGTCCTGGACTGGTTCCCAGGCGTTGCGTGCAGAAGGGCGGATCCTACGAAGCCACAAACCCTTCAGTCCTGCACAGCTGGAGAATCAGAGGTTTATACTGAAGACAGAAGCTGGACACACTGATCTCACACACGCCAGCACAACAACAGCCTCATTTATTAAACCATCAACAAAAGCT
>NC_138242.1:34587513-34606949 GCF_964197995.2 Scardinius erythrophthalmus | reverse complement strand
TGTGTGTGTGTGTGTGTGTGTGTGTGTGTGTGTGTGTGTGTGTGAGTGTGTGTGTGTGTGTGTGTGTGTGTGTGTGTGTGAGAGAGAGAGAGAGAGAGAGAGAGAGAGAGAGAGAGAGAGAGAGTGTGTGTGTGTGTGTGTGTGTGTGTGTATGTGTGTATGTGTGTGTGTGTGTGTGTATGTGTGTATGTGTGTGTGTGTGTGTGTGTGTGTGTGTGTGTGTGTGTGTGTGTGTGTGTGTGTGTGTGTGTAAAAGCGGATATGATGGTGTTTTACTGGACAGAGAAACTGCCGTATTCACTGTAAAGTGTTCTCTACTGTGGAGATCGTATTCATCCGCACCGTCACACAGAGCAAGCACAACCAGAACAATGTTCTTCAGCAAAATACAGTCATAAACATTTAAAGTGGATCAAAACCTTTCATCAAAGTTGTACATGAATTTTTAACAATACTTATTCTTGTCTTAGGACAACTTTGATTAACTTTTTTCATCCACTTCAAATGTTCACTACTGTACACACAGTTTTGTTTTTTAACAATTAGAGGACCAAAAGTTACATAGTGTACCTTTAAAATTGAAAGTGAAAACAAAATATAAAAATTTAAACTTATTCAAAATATTAGTAAACACTATAATAGGATATCAATGATACTAAAACAACACAATAAAAATGAGCATGGATGAATACACACACACACATGCATGCACACACACACGCGCGCACACACGCACACACACACACACAGAAGCTGCTTCTGTCAGGAGCATGAGTGACTTCATCAAATCACAACAAATGCAGAATAATAACGACTGCAGAATATTCCTACGGCTGTAAACGCTGAACGCTTTTCAGAACAAAAGTTACAGCCAAAATATGGACCGAGTATCTTAAATTAAACCTCTGTCTGTGACATCATCAGCCTTGCAGCCAATCAGAACAGAGGTGTGTGGTTGACACGCCCACTTCTCCAATGGACTTCCTCCATTTGCACCACGATAGAAACTTCAGACCCAAAAGTGGAGATTCAGAAACATGAGCAGAAAAACAGCCTGATGAAATAGTCTCACAGAATAATGAAGGACAAATGCTGACTCACAGAATATGACTGAAGGATAGCTTAGGGTTAGGGTTAGGGTTAGGATATAGAATATGACTGAAGGATAGCTTAGGGTTAGGGTTAGGGTTAGGATATGACTGAAGGATAGCTTAGGGTTAGGGTTAGGATATAGAATATGACTGAAGGATAGCTTAGGGTTAGGGTTAGGATATAGAATATGACTGAAGGATAGCTTAGGGTTAGGGTTAGGATATAGAATATGACTGAAGGATAGCTTAGGGTTAGGGTTAGGATATAGAATATGACTGAAGGATAGCTTAGGGTTAGGGTTAGGGTTAGGATATAGAATATGACTGAAGGATAAAGAGAAATATAACTGACAGATTCTCAGATTCAGCATTACAGTCTCAGGCCGATGATGTCATGACACGCAGCCAATCACAGCTCTAGTGAAGCGTCTGTTTACAACACTTTAGAAGATCTTCCTCAAACGCTTCAGGATCACAACACACACCAGTCACGCAACACACGCCATCATACACACACACCAGTCACGCAACACACGCCATCATACACACACCAGTCACGCAACACACGCCTTGAGACACACACCAGTCACGCAACACACGCCATGAGACACACACCAGTCACGCAACACACGCCTTGAGACACACACCAGTCACGCAACACACGCCATCATACACACACCAGTCACGCAACACACGCCATCATACACACACACCAGTCACGCAACACACGCCATGATACACACACCAGTCACGCAACACACGCCATCATACACACACACCAGTCACGCAACACACGCCATGAGACACACACCAGTCACGCAACACACGCCATCATACACACACCAGTCACGCAACACACGCCATCATACACACACACCAGTCACGCAACACACGCCATGAGACACACACCAGTCACGCAACACACGCCATCATACACACACACCAGTCACGCAACACACGCCATCATACACACACACCAGTCACGCAACACACGCCATGATACACACGCCATGAGACACACACCAGTCACGCAACACACGCCATCATACACACACACCAGTCACGCAACACACGCCATGAGACACACACCAGTCACGCAACACACGCCATCATACACACACACCAGTCACGCAACACACGCCATCATACACACACACCAGTCACGCAACACACGCCATCATACACACACAACAGTCAAGCAACACACGCCATGAGACACACACCAGTCACGCAACACACGCCATCATACACACACACCAGTCACGCAACACACGCCATGAGACACACACCAGTCACGCAACACACGCCATCATACACACACAACAGTCAAGCAACACATGCCATGATACACACACAACAGTCAAGCAACACACGCCATGAGACACACACCAGTCACGCAACACACGCCATGAGACACACACCAGTCACGCAACACACGCCATCATACACACACACCAGTCACGCAACACACGCCATGAGACACACACCAGTCACGCAACACACGCCATCATACACACACCAGTCACGCAACACACGCCATCATACACACACACCAGTCAAGCAACACACGCCATGAGACACACACCAGTCACGCAACACACGCCATGATACACACACCAGTCACGCAACACACGACATCATACACACACCAGTCACGCAACACAAGCCACCATGATACACACACCAGTCACGAAACACACGCCATGACACACACACCAGTCACGCAACACACACCATGAGAGACACACCAGTCACGCAACACACGCCATGATACACACACCAGTCACGCAACACACGCCATCATACACACACACCAGCCATGCAACACGCGCCATGATACACACACCAATCACGCAACACACGCCATGAGACACACACCAGTCACGCAACACACGCCATCATACACACACCAGTCACGCAACACACGCCATCATACACACACCAGTCACGCAACACACGCCATGAGACACACACCAGTCACGCAACACACTCCATGATACACACACCAGTCACGCAACAGCCATGATACACACACCAGTCACGCAACACATGCCATGATACACGCCACATACACACACACGCCACACACACGCACAAACTCTCCCTCTCACACACACGCCTCACTTTTCCTGATGCCTGCAATTCTGTCTTTCCATTGGCCTTCATTTCCCAGCTTCACACACACACACACACACACACACACACACACACACACACACTACTTCAAAGAGAATACAACTCTGGATGGAAAAATTACTTAGACTCTTAAAAAAAGAAAAATCCCTGATTTGAATAAATAAATGAATAATAATAATAAAAGATAATAAAATAAATAAATAAAATAATAATAAATAAAACCAGAATTCTGGCATATTAAAACACAATATAAGATGATACATTTCTGAAAATTATTTATCCTCCAAAAAAATTTTTTATTTTGTTTTTAAATAATTATTTTTATTTTTATATTAAGATTTTTCTCAAATTGATTAGAAGTATTCAATCCAACTAGCCAGTCGGCAGATTAAGAACAGGCTGATTTATCTTTATCTGTGATTATCTTTGTAAAAGAATGATGACGAACACACACTCAAACCCAGCGGCTCCTTAATCCAGTCTTTAACACACGCTGAACACACACACACACACACACACACACACACTCAAACCCAGCGAATGTGAACCTGGATTTGCTCAGATCAGAAACACGAAGCGTTTGATTCCCCGCGGCTGACGAGAATCTCCTCTGACAGACGAACACTGATGTTGGCCAACAGAGCCTTCCACTCCACTGACTCCATGAGCAAACACACACACTCACACTCACACACACACACACACACACACACACACACACACACACAAACACAAACACTGAGTCTTTAACACACGCTGAACACACACACACACACACACACAAACACTGAGTCTTTAACACATGCTGAACACACACACTCACACACACACACACACACACACACACACACACACACACACACACACACACACACACACACAGACAAACACTGAGTCTTTAACACACACTGAACACACACTCACTCACACACACACACACACACACACACACACACTGAGTCTTTAACACACGCTGAAATTCTGTAATTCTGTAGAATGATTTATACATTATGTTAATTTCTATAATTAACAATATTTATAATAAAATAATTATAATAAAATAATTATAATAAAATTTTATTGTTTTATTTATAAATTTAATAATTCTAATAATAATTTATAATAAAAAATTTAAATAATAATAATAATAATAATAATTACGCAAATAATTGTCGAGTGTGTATATTGCCATGGTAACTCGAGGTGTTTTGTTTGTTGTGACACACATGCACACGGAAGCGTTGTGGTTTCTCTCCACATGTTTTACACGTCCTGAAGAGTTTCTTGTTCTTCAAACACACACACGCACACACACACACACACACACACGCACACACGCGAACGCTGACGTCTCTGTTCCTGTGCCGGATCTGATCTTCTTCCTTCTCCTGGGT
Organism: Scardinius erythrophthalmus; assembly: GCF_964197995.2. Lineage (NCBI taxonomy): Eukaryota > Metazoa > Chordata > Actinopteri > Cypriniformes > Leuciscidae > Scardinius > Scardinius erythrophthalmus. The sequence goes on along the minus strand of NC_138242.1, from coordinate 34,602,328 downwards.
TGTACAGGATTAGACTTCAGACACTTCTTGCTCAAGCGTTTCCTCTCAGGACTGAGAGTCACATTCAGAGCAAAGAGCATCAGGACGACGGACCGAACGCCGCTGAACACACACACACACACACACGATCCGCATGACTGAGTTCTTCTGTTTAATAACACGGTTTCTGAGATGAAAAGTGATGAATTTATAACAAGACATACGAGAGTTTTTTTTTGATAAAGCACATTTATTAGAATTGTCTATTTATTTGTAATGAATGTCAGCATTCCTCAGTAGTAGATGCAGGACACAAAGATGTGTGTGATGAGTGCGGTGTAAGTCTCTCTGGAAAAACACTTTTGCTGTATATAAAAGTTCTGGTCTCTGAGTGTGTGTTAAATAAGTGTTTCATTCATCCTGTACACTTCATAACGAAAGACCCCAGACTTCAAACCGATGATGAATCAATAACGTGTGTCTGTACGGTGATATGAAGGTCTAAACCCAACTGTAATATGACTCATAACTGCAGAACCCCTTCATAATGTGATCACAATCATGTCCATGAAGCTGAGCATCGATATTCCTCAGTCTGGGAGACGATTCCGGCTCTTCCAAAGCAATCGCTATTTCTTACAGTAAATTCAACATCAGTTATTAAATGTTTCAGACACAATCACTTGCAGCCGTTTACAAATCCCAGCATTCCCTGAGTCTCACCTCTCATACACCCTCTAGTGGTGATGGGAAAATATGTGCACGTGCACACACACACACACACACACACACACACACACACACAGTTACTCTCACACACACACACACACACACACACACACACATGCGCGTGTCCTACCGCTGAAGAAGCTCTTGACGCGCAGGTAGCTGACGCTGAGGCGCAGGACGGAGAGTTTGTCGAGTTTGGAGATGATCTCGGGACAGAAGGGTAGCAGACTCGACAGGCGCTCCAGCTCGGCGTTCAGGCGCTCGCGGTGACGCTTCGACGGGTTCGACTTCTCCGTCGCTGGCGCTGGCTTTCTGCTGGATAAAACAACACACACTTATGAAGAACACACACAAACACACAAACTCTGATATGAAGATCTTTCCAATGATCCAATGACACACTTAATAATATGTAGTTTAATGTTCAGTGACAGAAAAACACCGGTTCTTAATGTCTGTAACAAGCTTCACACACACACACACACACACACACACACACACACACACACAGATATTACTCAAGAGAAGAAATTAACATAATGTATTAAAGATCTTCGTCAGAGTCGACTATAACGTTCAGTTATTATGTTTACAAACAAGTGGCTTCCTAAAAATAAACACCAATAATTTCCCAGTTTGAGTCTCTGAGGGTTAAAGGTGAATATTAAATCAAACACATGAATCACCAGACTGACCCTTGACCCCTGACCCCGAGCACAGGTCACTTCACTTGACAGCAAAAACATCTAGAATAAATCCAGCACTAAACTAACACACACACACGGCAGAAGGTGTTTTCAAATAAACACAAACCCAACTAAATCAACAGTTAGGTTTAGGTTTAATAACCTAACCTAACCTAACCTAACCAAACCAAACCAAACCAAATCAACAGTTAGGGTTAGGATTAATAACCTAACCTAACCTAACCCTAACCCTAACCCTAACCCTAACCCTAACCCAACTAAATCAACAGTTTCACAAAGTTCAGCTTTCCTTGGGTTAGAGCGACTGATTTCTGAAGTGGTTAAAAGCACAGCTACAAATATATAAATATATACAGTACCAGTCAAAAGTTTGGAAACGTTACTATTTTTAATGTTTTTGAAAGAAGTCTCTTATGCTCTTATAACAGTAATATTATGAAATATTATTACAATTTAAAATAATGGTTCTCTTTTTTAATATACTTTAAAATGTAATTTATTTTTGTGATGCAAAGCTGAATTTTCATCAGCAAGTACTCCAGTCGTTGGTGTCTTATGATCCTTCAGAAATCATTCTAATATGCTGATTTGATACTCAGTTATTATCAGTGATGGAAACAGTTGTGCTGTTTAATATATTTTTTTGGAATACTTTATATTAAATATTAAATAATCCTGAAAAAAGTATCTCAGGTTATAAAAAAAATATTAAGCAGCACAACTGTTTCCAACATTGATCATAAATCATCATATTAGAATGATTTCTGAAGGATCATAAGACACCAAAGACTGGAGTACTTGCTGATGAAAATTCAGCTTTGCATCACAAAAATAAATTGCATTTTAAATTGTAATAATATTTCATAATATTACCGTTTTTTTTTTTTTTTTTAACTGCAGGCTTGATGAGCATAAGAGACTTCTTTCAAAAACATTAAAAATAGTAACGTTTCCAAACTTTTGACTGGTACTGCATAATAATAATATATTAATCAACATAAATACTGGCAAAGCTTCCTCTCAGGACAGTTATGAATCTACATTTACAGGCAGTTTAAAACCTTTTGAGGGTTTATTAATGTTAATTTGCTTTAATCTGAACTCAGTATGATTTGAAATAAACTTGACTTGACTTGATTTGATCTGTTTGTCAGTCATTTCTAACTCTGGACAGTTTGACTCACTTTCTCTTATGATGTTCACAGTGTCACATACGCGTTACACATACTTTGTTGTTTACCATATAATAATAATAATAATAATAATCATTAATATTATTAAGTCAAGTCACATTTATTTATACAGAGCTTTTTACAACACAGAGTGTGTCAGAGCAGCTTTACAGAGATAACTGGAGAATAATGCAACACAGTTTGTGTCTAGAAGAAAATAGCGTCACAGTCCAGCTTAAGTCAGTTCAGTAATGGCTCATTTTTGTTTTAAATAAAAATAAAAATAAAAGTTATTAATTTAGTTCATTTATATATATATATATATATAGCCGCTCTGGAGTAAACCGTGATGGCATCGTCCAGCTCAGTTCAGTTCTTGTATAATAGTGTCAGTGCAGGAGATCAATATTATTGTTGAATATTAAATTAAATGTTAAATTTAATGTACCCTACATTAAGTGAAGTGTTTCAAGATCCTTTCAGATCAATCATGTTCAGTGGGGAGTTTATTTCTGTTAAACACTTCAGATGTTACTGATGATTTATGGTCATGATAATATATATATATATATGAAGAGTTCAGTGCAAAAGCCTCTAAGTGCCATCTGAAATTTTCTTCTAGAATGATCATTTTTATCAAGCTCGTATAATGAAGTTCAGTAATTTCACTTAAACGGCAATGAAAAGTACCTATTAATTGTCATTTTGTGAAATTACTGAACTTCATTATACGAGCTTGATAAAAATGATCATTCTAGAAGTAAATTTCAGACGGCACTTAGAGGCTTTTGCATCTGAACTTTTCATATAGCCTATATATATATATATATATATGCTACTGTATGTACAGTAGAGTGCGAGTCTTAACTGTTTCTGGACGGGTTTCCTCCTCTTTCTCCCTGCGTACAGACAGTCTCCAGGAGGAATCATCTTCAGCTGATGCTCTGAAACATACAACAGCTTCATTCAGTAATAATCATCATAATAAACAGTTAGGTTCGTGCATGCAGTCATATCACATCTCAGTTCTCAATCATTCATCACTCACACTCAGCAATCACATGAATGAATGGCTGAGTCAAAGATTCATTCTTATACATTCAAAGTGAGAGCTGATATCTAATAATCAATAAATCAAAATAAAGTACCTGCAGTGAAGATCGAGCGCAGAATGAGCTGGAGAAGAGACTCGAGTGTGTGTGACTGTGTGTGTGTGTGTGTGTGTGTGTGTGTGTGTTTGCTGTTATATACTGTGTTTCAGGTGGCAGATTCCACAGAATGACACGCCGGACTCTTCGCACGCGATTCTGAGCCACACACACACACACACACACACACACACACACACACTGAGGGGAGGGATTTCTCTCTTTCTCTGTCTCTGTCTCTTCAGAAGCTCTTATGAAGCCGTTATGGACAGATGGATTTTAACGGAATGAAAGATGAAACATTGAAACATCGGATTTCCAGAAAAGCATCAGCTTTTGAAGTATGAAGTATAACACATCATCTGCTCATTTATGGTTCTCTCGATTTAAAGCGGAAATTATTCGACAGTTCAATGAAGGAAACAAACAAACTCTGATCGACTGGAAATGAGCAGAAACGACCATCGGCGGTTTTACGCACAATAACGATAATAAAGGATTATATGTGGTAAAATCACAAACTTTCTGAAGTTTTTCTTGAATATTAAAGCACTTGTTATGATGAATTTTATCATTATCTTTTGTTTGGCTGCATGAAAAATATACTGAGGCTCGGGCGATTTCACGCTGTTTCTGAGCTGACTGACTGACAAACATCGCGTTTACAATCGCACAACTTTGGTATGGAAGCCGATTGGCAGAATGACGTGTGTCAAGTCAAGTCAGCTTTATTTATATGGCGCTTTTTACAATACTGATTGTTTTAAAGCAGCTTTACAGTGATAACAGGAAAATAATGCAACAAAGTTTGTTTCGGCTGCACAGCAGATCTAGAAGAAAATAGTGTCATAGTCCAAGTAAGTTCATTTTTGTTGTAAAAAAAGTTATGAATTTAGTAAAAAAAAAAAGTATATATATATATATATATATATATATATATATATATATATATATATATATATATATATATATATGAAGAGTTCAGATGCAAAAGCCTCTAAGTGCCATCTGAAATTTTCTTCTAAAATTAGTATTTTTATCAAGCTTGTATATTTAAGTTCAGTAATTTCACTTTAATGACAATTCATAGGTAATTTTCAATGTCATTAAAGTGAAATAACTGAACATAAACATACAAGCTTGATAAAAATGATCATTCTAGAAGAAAATTTCAGATGGCACTTAGAGGCTTTTGCATCTGAACTCTTCATATATATAGCCATTCTGGAGAAAACAGTGATGTCATCGTCCAGCTCAGTTCAGTTCTAATATAATGGTGTCAATGCAGGCAGATCATTAATATTGTTGAATATTTAATTGTCCCACAACAGGCGTTTCGTTAATGGATAAATGTTTTTTTTTTTAAATTGAGGATACAAATATGCTTCTCTGTTCATGCATGTACTTATTTTTTTGTAATTAAAACTAATTCAATTAGTTAGTTAAAAACTAATGTGAATGTGTGTGTGTGTGTGTGTGTGTGTGTGTGTGTGTGTGTGTGTGTCTGTGTGAGAGAGAAAGATATTTGAGTGTTGTGATGCAATGCAGGATAAATCCCATCCGTCTCTACAGGATCATCCCATTTAATCTCCCATAATCCCTCACTGTAGTGACACACAATCAGGTCTCTGCACGCAACCGTTCACACAACATACTGTACATCTGATGACATAAACTGCCCACAGATACACACAACCCGACCCGGCCCGACCTGACCCTACTGACCCCTGACCAGAGACACAGTGGAAGCACACAGAAGACTGTGGGAAATAAAGCTGCATGCTGGTTTTATTTGATGAACCTCATTGGATGACACAATGCGATTAATAAATTATCACAGTAATCTTCAGGGGGTTTCACATGTTTAATATTATAAACAGGATCTCAAATCTGAATCTTCCACTGATGAGATCAATAAATAACTTTGAGTTAAGCATTTAACGACTGTTCCCATTCAATTGGTTCACTCTGTACAACACATGACTACGGGACATTTATTCACGCATCACTTCCTCTCGGCTCAGCTCAGGGATCGGGTCCATCACATCACTTCCTCTCCAGCTCAGCTCAGGGAACGGGTCCTGCACCACTTCCTCTCCGGCTCAGCTCAGGGAACAGGTCCATCACATCACTTCCTCTCCGGCTCAGCTCAGGGATCGGGTCCATCACATCACTTCCTCTCCGGCTCAGCTCAGGGAACGGGTCCTGCATCACTTCCTCTCGGCTCAGCTCAGGGAACGGGTCCATCACATCACTTCCTCTCCGGCTCAGCTCAGGGAACGGGTCCTGCACCACTTCCTCTCCGGCTCAGCTCAGGGAACGGGTCCATCACATCACTTCCTCTCCGGCTCAGCTCAGGGAACGGGTCCTGCACCACTTCCTCTCCAGCTCAGCTCAGGGAACGGGTCCATCACATCACTTCCTCTCCGGCTCAGCTCAGGGATCGGGACCATCACATCACTTCCTCTCCGGCTCAGCTCAGGGAACGGGTCCTGCATCACTTCCTCTCGGCTCAGCTCAGGGAACGGGTCCATCACATCACTTCCTCTCGGCTCAGCTCAGGGATCGGGTCCATCACATCACTTCCTCTCCAGCTCAGCTCAGGGAACGGGTCCATCACATCACTTCCTCTCCGGCTCAGCTCAGGGAACGGGTCCATCACATCACTTCCTCTCCGGCTCAGCTCAGGGAACGGGTCCTGCATCACTTCCTCTCGGCTCAGCTCAGGGAACGGGTCCATCACATCACTTCCTCTCCGGCTCAGCTCAGGGAACGGGTCCTGCATCACTTCCTCTCGGCTCAGCTCAGGGAACGGGTCCATCACATCACTTCCTCTCCAGCTCAGCTCAGGGAACGGGTCCTGCACCACTTCCTCTCCGGCTCAGCTCAGGGAACGGGTCCTGCATCACTTCCTCTCCGGCTCAGCTCAGGGATCGGGTCCATCACATCACTTCCTCTCCAGCTCAGCTCAGGGAACAGGTCCTGCACCACTTCCTCTCCGGCTCAGCTCAGGGAACGGGTCCATCACATCACTTCCTCTCCAGCTCAGCTCAGGGAACGGGTCCTGCACCACTTCCTCTCCGGCTCAGCTCAGGGAACGGGTCCATCACATCACTTCCTCTCGGCTCAGCTCAGGGAACAGGTCCATCACATCACTTCCTCTCGGCTCAGCTCAGGGATCGGGGTCCATCACATCACTTCCTCTCCGGCTCAGCTCAGAGAACGGGTCCATCACATCACTTCCTCTCCGGCTCAGCTCAGGGATCGGGGTCCATCACATCACTTCCTCTCGGCTCAGCTCAGGGAACGGGTCCATCACATCACTTCCTCTCCGGCTCAGCTCAGGGAACGGGGTCCATCACATCACTTCCTCTCGGCTCAGCTCAGGGATCGGGGTCCATCACATCACTTCCTCTCCGGCTCAGCTCAGGGAACGGGTCCATCACATCACTTCCTCTCCAGCTCAGCTCAGGGAACACGTCCATCACATCACTTCCTCTCGGCTCAGCTCAGGGATCGGGTCCATCACATCACTTCCTCTCGGCTCAGCTCAGGGAACGGGTCCATCACATCACTTCCTCTCCGGCTCAGCTCAGGGAACGGGGTCCATCACATCACTTCCTCTCCGGCTCAGCTCAGGGAACAGGTCCATCACATCACTTCCTCTCCAGCTCAGCTCAGGGATCGGGTCCATCACATCACTTCCTCTCCAGCTCAGCTCAGGGAACGGGTCCTGCACCACTTCCTCTCCGGCTCAGCTCAGGGAACGGGTCCATCACATCACTTCCTCTCCAGCTCAGCTCAGGGAACGGGTCCATCACATCACTTCCTCTCCAGCTCAGCTCAGGGAAAGGGTCCTGCACCACTTCCTCTCCGGCTCAGCTCAGGGAACGGGTCCATCACATCACTTCCTCTCGGCTCAGCTCAGGGAACGGGTCCATCACATCACTTCCTCTCGGCTCAGCTCAGGGAACAGGTCCATCACATCACTTCCTCTCCAGCTCAGCTCAGGGAACGGGTCCTGCATCACTTCCTCTCGGCTCAGCTCAGGGAACGGGGTCCATCACATCACTTCCTCTCGGCTCAGCTCAGGGATCGGGTCCATCACATCACTTCCTCTCCAGCTCAGCTCAGGGAACAGGTCCATCACATCACTTCCTCTCGGCTCAGCTCAGGGAACAGGTCCATCACATCACTTCCTCTCCGGCTCAGCTCAGGGAACGGGGTCCATCACATCACTTCCTCTCGGCTCAGCTCAGGGATCGGGGTTCATCACATCACTTCCTCTCCGGCTCAGCTCAGGGAACGGGTCCATCACATCACTTCCTCTCCAGCTCAGCTCAGGGAACAGGTCCATCACATCACTTCCTCTCGGCTCAGCTCAGGGATCGGGTCCATCACATCACTTCCTCCCGGCTCAGCTCAGGGAACGGGTCCATCACATCACTTCCTCTCCGGCTCAGCTCAGGGAACGGGGTCCATCACATCACTTCCTCTCCGGCTCAGCTCAGGGAACAGGTCCATCACATCACTTCCTCTCGGCTCAGCTCAGGGAACAGGTCCTGCATCACTTCCTCTCGGCTCAGCTCAGGGAACAGGTCCATCACATCACTTCCTCTCCGGCTCAGCTCAGGGAACGGGTCCTGCATCACTTCCTCTCGGCTCAGCTCAGGGAACGGGTCCTGCACCACTTCCTCTCCGGCTCAGCTCAGGGAACGGGTCCATCACATCACTTCCTCTCCGGCTCAGCTCAGGGATCGGGTCCATCACATCACTTCCTCTCCAGCTCAGCTCAGGGAACGGGTCCTGCACCACTTCCTCTCCGGCTCAGCTCAGGGAACGGGTCCATCACATCACTTCCTCTCGGCTCAGCTCAGGGAACGGGTCCATCACATCACTTCCTCTCGGCTCAGCTCAGGGAACGGGGTCCATCACATCACTTCCTCTCGGCTCAGCTCAGGGATCGGGTCCATCACATCACTTCCTCTCCAGCTCAGCTCAGGGAACAGGTCCATCACATCACTTCCTCTCGGCTCAGCTCAGGGAACGGGGTCCATCACATCACTTCCTCTCGGCTCAGCTCAGGGAACGGGTCCTGCACCACTTCCTCTCCGGCTCAGCTCAGGGAACGGGTCCATCACATCACTTCCTCTCCGGCTCAGCTCAGGGATCGGGTCCATCACATCACTTCCTCTCCAGCTCAGCTCAGGGAACGGGTCCTGCACCACTTCCTCTCCGGCTCAGCTCAGGGAACGGGTCCATCACATCACTTCCTCTCGGCTCAGCTCAGGGAACGGGTCCATCACATCACTTCCTCTCGGCTCAGCTCAGGGAACGGGGTCCATCACATCACTTCCTCTCGGCTCAGCTCAGGGATCGGGTCCATCACATCACTTCCTCTCCAGCTCAGCTCAGGGAACAGGTCCATCACATCACTTCCTCTCGGCTCAGCTCAGGGAACGGGGTCCATCACATCACTTCCTCTCGGCTCAGCTCAGGGAACGGGGTCCATCACATCACTTCCTCTCGGCTCAGCTCAGGGATCGGGTCCATCACATCACTTCCTCTCCAGCTCAGCTCAGGGAACAGGTCCATCACATCACTTCCTCTCGGCTCAGCTCAGGGATCGGGTCCATCACATCACTTCCTCTCCAGCTCAGCTCAGGGAACGGGGTCCATCACATCACTTCCTCTCCAGCTCAGCTCAGGGAACGAGTCCTGCATCACTTCCTCTCCGGCTCAGCTCAGGGATCGGGTCCATCATATCACTTCCTCTCGGCTCAGCTCAGGGAACGGGTCCTGCATCACTTCCTCTCGGCTCAGCTCAGGGAACGGGTCCATCACATCACTTCCTCTCCAGCTCAGCTCAGGGAACGGGTCCATCACATCACTTCCTCTCGGCTCAGCTCAGGGAACGGGTCCATCACATCACTTCCTCTCGGCTCAGCTCAGGGAACGGGTCCATCACATCACTTCCTCTCCGGCTCAGCTCAGGGAACAGGTCCATCACATCACTTCCTCTCCGGCTCAGCTCAGGGAACGGGTCCATCACATCACTTCCTCTCGGCTCAGCTCAGGGAACGGGTCCTGCATCACCTCCTCTCCGGCTCAGCTCAGGGAACGTGTCCATCACATCACTTCCTCTCCAGCTCAGCTAAGGGAACGGGTCCATCACATCACTTCCTCTCGGCTCAGCTCAGGGAACGGGTCCATCACATCACTTCCTCTCCAGCTCAGCTCAGGGAACGGGTCCATCACATCACTTCCTCTCCAGCTCAGCTCAGGGAACGGGTCCATCACATCACTTCCTCTCCGGCTCAGCTCAGGGAACGGGTCCATCACATCACTTCCTCTCGGCTCAGCTCAGGGAACGAGTCCTGCATCACTTCCTCTCCGGCTCAGCTCAGGGATCGGGTCCATCATATCACTTCCTCTCGGCTCAGCTCAGAGAACGGGTCCTGCATCACTTCCTCTCCGGCTCAGCTCAGGGATCGGGTCCATCACATCACTTCCTCTCGGCTCAGCTCAGGGAACGGGTCCATCACATCACTTCCTCTCCGGCTCAGCTCAGAGAACGGGTCCTGCATCACTTCCTCTCCGGCTCAGCTCAGGGAACAGGTCCATCACATCACTTCCTCTCCGGCTCAGCTCAGGGAACGGGTCCATCACATCACTTCCTCTCCGGCTCAGCTCAGGGAACGGGTCCATCACATCACTTCCTCTCCGGCTCAGCTCAGGGAACGGGTCCATCACATCACTTCCTCTCCGGCTCAGCTCAGAGAACGGGTCCTGCATCACTTCCTCTCCGGCTCAGCTCAGGGAACAGGTCCATCACATCACTTCCTCTCCGGCTCAGCTCAGGGAACGGGTCCTGCATCACTTCCTCTCCGGCTCAGCTCAGGGATCGGGTCCATCACATCACTTCCTCTCCGGCTCAGGGTTAGGGTTAGGGTTAGCCAGCAGCCAGTGTGGCGTGGACAATCCCTAAACACACCGGCTCAGCTCGTGAGTTAGTCTTTCTTAGATAATAAATACCCACATGTCATTGGACAGGGGTAAGAACCCTTGCTGTGCTTGGACATTTCTGTGTGAGAAAAGCTTATTAGCCCTTCATTAGCCCTAAACTTGTGTTAAAAATTTCTTTTAAAGAATCGTGGTGGTTCCTTCTTCTGAAACTGTGGATGATGGAGTTCCAGCAGCTCGGTGAAGAGACGAAAAACAAAGGGAATGAGGCTTGCGACTGCAATTATATGCAGTTTGTTTATATATATATACACGCCCACGTCATCATGCGTCATTAGCCCTTCTGGCGTGAATAAAGGTCATCAGCGAATGGCGTAAGAGCACAATATCCCATAGTCATGTGTTGTGCCGTGTGAAGCGACTGAATAGGAACAAGCATTCAATGAAGCCCATCATAACAAATGATCAGTTGTGATCATTTCTCTAGACTCGTGAAGACTCTGTTTATGGTCAGATTCTTGTTATTTTGTTGCATTTGGCAGAAATGACTCAGTTTAATCTGATGATTTAAGAGTCTCTGAGCACAAACACACACAGAAAGAAGCAGGGACATGAATAATCGCATGTTTGCAAACATCACGCAGGTTCAGTGGGCTGGAAGTAAATCCGCTGTTATTGAGGTCAGCGAGTCGCTGGCAGATTGTGTGGAATAAACCGAGTCACTGATTCAGGAGCTTCAACTCACTGCACATCAGATTCGGCTCAGGCTTGTGCTGGTCTGAGCTGTTACTGGCCTTCACAAACCTGTGTTATCAAAACAACTGCAGAGAAAACATTTATTTCACACACATGGTCTGGAATTGAGTTTCATTAGTTTCTGAAGAGCAGAATAATACTGGGACAGTAAAGACACAATTTCTCTATTTTGCTGTGGAATTATGACATTGTAAAATATGATTAAAAGATGAATATAGGACAAAACAAATTTATTTCAACACATACTTTTAGAGTTTCATCCTCCTATTTAATTAATGCAAGTACAAGTATTGGGACAATTAAAGCAAATGCCAAAGTGTAAAAGCCAGTATTTTGTTGCAATGCGATGAAAGCAGTGAGTCCCTGACCCTCAGACACCAGACTCTAGCTCTCATCCTCTGCCTGTCATGCAGCTATTTTTACCTGTTTTGGGAGTTTGGGATGCTCCACTCTCACACAATCGTTCAGGAACGGTTAGAGGAACATGATGAAGATGATGAAGAGTTTAAGGTGCCAGATCTGATTAAGCTTCTGCTGCAACAACAAATCTGATCCATGGAAGCTCAACCTCACAATCAAGAAACGACACGCATGATCTTGAAACTGGTTTCTTAAAAGTCCCCCTGTGGTGAAAATCCAGCGTTTAATGTTGTTTATGTGTCTATGTGGTGTTTTTAATCTGCTTTAAGACAAACCATGTGTAAATTCATAAGTCGACAGCATTGCTGAGTATTTCCTCCTTAAAACTGCAGTGAACCAAAGACAGTCTCAAAAACATGCTTTGAAATCGCTGGTGTTTCTGACGTCACAAACTACCTTGTAACCAATCAGATCAACGTGTGATCGTCAACCAGTGGATCTCTGAGCTGAGGGAGTGAGTGGAGGCGGGGCTCATTTGCATATTCATAGAACCACACATACTAAATGAGGCAAGGGTGTCGAGTTACATTCAAGATATTTTAAGGCATGAAGAATTTTTTTCAAGGAAAAAACTTTTAAATATATAATTTTGGTGATCAATGATGAGTTTTAATGGATACAATTATTGACTACAGGGGGACTTTAATAATGTACCAAAGGCATTAAGATAGTTGAGAAATTTTATTTTCACTGTTAGATGCACTGAAACAGTTTCAGAACAGTGAAAGACTCTAAAACATTAAAATATGAATGTGCTTAAACACACTCCATAAGTACAATTAAAATACAAAATAATAACGATAATAAATGATAGTCCGGCACAACTACAGAACAGAATATCCATCAGTCTGGAACAGTCCACATGTTCTCTGATCGAAACACATCAGACGGATCTGTGTAAAAGCTGAACTTCTGAAGGTGGAGTTGCTCTCAGCGCTCATTCATGACCCGATCATCACGTGTGTCCTGAACCTGCCGTGACCTGTGGCGCCCCCTGGTGTGAGACGAGGGTATTACACCATCATCAGGCTCTTCCCTCTGACCCTCAGCGTCTGCTGGACTGCAGCTGGTGTCGACTCCAGCCTGACGGAGCTGAACACACACTTTATCAGGACGACACACACCAAGACCATGTGTGCTGTTGCTAAGGTGTTGCTAAGCATGAGTGGTGGCTAGTACTAATCAAGACTGACTTCAGACTGTCATGCATGCTGCGGGTTAATGAGTACCGGAGGATGCACAGCTGACATTTATAGTAAAGACTAACATTTCATAAAAAATAAATAAAAAAAATAAGCTTTTTTTTATTGCACAATATCAGTAACAGACACATGTGAGCGAGTGGACAGAAGATCAGTATGTTGAAGAACGATGTGTGATTAGCGTCACTCACAGCGCGGGCGACCCGCGGGCCGAGGGTTACTGGCGCTGCTACCAAACGAAGACTGGAAGTTATGGATGGTTTCCTGTAAGATCTGTCTTTCCCTGCCCTGTCATGAGAAGACATTCATCACGTTTTCAGTCAGACTGAGCCTGTGATTCAGACCGACGCCGCAGACACTCACTTTCCCAGCGTTCAGCTCTGAGATGGCCGCCAGGATCTGCTGTCGTGGTCCGTCAGTTTTAATGCCCAGTTCCTTCAGGTCTCCGTCAGTCAGAGTCAGGAACGCCTCCATGTCCACCTGCACTCATCACATCCAGAAACACTCCCATAATCATCACAGATGGACACAATGTCTCACAATATTTCATATTCTGGATGCTGCTGTGTTTGTTGCTAGGAAGACTAAACGTTTCAAAAGGTGCTCTTGCTCTGCAGTCTGACAGCGCTCGTCAATATGACTCGGCCAATCAGAGCACAGGAGGCGGGCGTTCGTGTTTACAGAAGCGGAGCGGGAATTAAACGCTTCTGTTTAAAGACACTTAAGATAAAGCATCTGTTAAATGCACAAGTGTAAAAGTAAACATGGAAAGAGTGTAAGATAAACAAGTAGCCAAAAATGTAATATTTGACAACAGTTTTACAAGAGAAATGTTAAAAGACTGACGGTGACATCCAGTGATGCAAACTATTCCGTTTTTTTTTCCGGTTATAATATGAATGTGAGCCCTGTGCATAAACCCTAACCCTGTGCATAAGGTGAAAACATAACTTGTGAACAGTTTAAATGCACACACAGACGAACCTCCTGCTCCTCGAAGATGGGCTGATACTTCTCCAGAGAAAGTTTCCTCAGAATCCCTGATAACTCGTCTGTGTTTGAGAGAATAATCAGAGATAATTACAGAGACATGCTCATTTACACCACAGAAGAGAAGATAAATAAATCATGTTTTTGTAAATCATAATTATGACATGAAAGATGAAATTGATATATTAAGTGTAACACACACACGTTTAAATTTGCTGCAGTATTAATGCAACACAGCAGTGATGACTTTATGAACTTCTAAACTTGTAAGATTGATAATATCAGGGAGAAAATTATAACTAAGCAGCCGTCTACTACAGTATCACATCAGGCAGTGCACTGTAGTCTCCCGGAGGGAAAATTTGATTCATTCGTTGCTATAGAAGAGGAAGAATTTACTAAACTCGTTAAATCATCTAAATCTACAACATGTATGTTAGACCCTATACCGACTAAGCTACTGAACGAGATGCTTCCAGAGGTCATAGATCCTCTTCTTAATATCATTAATTCATTTTTGTCTCTAGGATACGTACCAAAAAACTTTAAGCTGGCTATGATTAAACCGCTTGTTAAAAAAACGCAACTTGATCCTTCAGAATTAGTCAATTACAAGCCGATCTCGAATCTACCCTTTCTGTCAAAGATATTAGAAAAAGCAGTATCCTCACAACTGTGTTCCTTTCTTGAAAGAAATGATATCTGGAGGATTTCCAGTCCGGATTTAGACCGTACCATAGTACCGAAAC
>NC_138242.1:34557513-34580013 GCF_964197995.2 Scardinius erythrophthalmus | reverse complement strand
TGAACAATGTTAAAAGAAACAGTTCAACTTTCCAAAAATGTATATTCATTATACATAATATCGATCAATCAGTGTTTTTCAACCGCGGAAAGGGTCAGTAAAACAGCTGGAGAACAATTATGTCACATAGGCTAGCCTAACATTTACCTCAGGAAAGCCATTTGATGACCATAATATAGGGCCAGGCTATAGTATAACGTTAGCACGTTAGTTGGCTAGAAAAAAAGAGAGCTATGGAGAGTATTTAGCTAAATATGTGTAGACTACTATATTACATATTTATTATATTTTTACTTATCATTAAATACATTTGTTATTATGACAAAAAAAGCATTATATTTAATTTGAATTATTTTTAACCTTAAATAATGTTTATAGCATTAGGTGAGATTTTTTTTTCTTGCGAATTAATGCCTATCTTGTGTACCTAATATTTATCCAAATTAGTCAATATTGCATATTGTGATGCAAGATTATTTTTTTACATCCCAACAACCCCCCCACCCACCCCACAATAAAGCCACAATAAAGTTCACAATCAAAGTTCTAACCGCTTGCTTTTCAAAAACTTTTACTTTTACTTTAATTACTTAAGTACATTAAATATCAGAAAAATACTTTTGATACTTAAGTACAGATTATATCAGATACTTTAAGACTTTTACTTAAGTAATATTCTAAAAGGCAACTTTCACTTCTACCAAAGTCTTTTTCTAGTACGATACTTGTACTTTTACTCAAGTATTGCTTTCTAGTACTTTATACAACACTGACAGACACACACACACACACACACACACACACACACACACACACAGACACACACACACACAGACACAGACACAGACACAGACACACACACACACACACAGACACAGACACAGACACAGACACAGACACAGACACACACACAGACACACACACAGACACAGACACAGACACAGACACAGACACACAGACACAGACACAGACACACACACACACACACACACACACACACACACACACACACACACACAGACACACACACACACACACACACACACAGACAGACAGACAGACAGACAGACAGACACACACACACACACACACACACACACAGACACACAGACAGACAGACAGACAGACAGACAGACAGACAGACAGACAGACACACACACACACACACACACACACACACACACACACACACACACACACAGACAGACAGACAGACAGACAGACAGACAGACAGACACACACACACACACACACACACACACACACACACACACACACACAGACACACACACACACACACACACACACACACACACACAGACAGACAGACAGACAGACACACACACACACACACACAGACAGACAGACAGACAGACAGACAGACAGACAGACAGACAGACAGACAGACAGACAGACAGACAGACAGACAGACAGACACACACACACACACACAGACAGACAGACAGACAGACAGACAGACACACACACACACACACACACACACACACACACACACAGACAGACAGACAGACAGACAGACAGACAGACAGACAGACAGACACACACAGACAGACAGACAGACACACACACAGACAGACAGACAGACAGACAGACAGACAGACAGACAGACAGACAGACAGACACACACACACACAGACAGACACACACACACACACACACACACACAGACAGACAGACAGACACACACACACACACACACACACACACACACACACACAGACAGACAGACAGACAGACAGACAGACAGACAGACAGACAGACACACACACACACACACACACACACACACACACACACACACACACACACACACACACACACATACATGTCTATATTACTAACAGGGGACTATCGCTCTACACTGGCCAAGAGGGGACTAGTGTTTCTGGTCATTTTGAAGAAACAAAAATGACATACAAAATTTTCTTTTAAGCTCCTTTTTCATAATATAACTTCAAATATGCATTTTTTTATTTTTAAAAAAACATGCCAAGTGGGGACCTGAAACTCTGAACGATCTCTACCTATACAAGTGGGGACTCTCATAGGCTGCAATGGAGCTGTGTGTGTGTGAACAGTGAAGTGAACTGGCAGCGAAGTCTGCCTTCATTATGTAACTATATATATATATATATATATATATATATATATATATATATATATATATATATATATAACCCATCAGTTATCAAAAAATAAAAAAATGATTTTTTTTAGGAAAAACCATTTAAATCTACAACGGGGTAAAAAATACAGATGGCCCGACGGCAACATTTCAAAAGCAGAGGCGATAATATCCTCTTATCATTCATAATATTATTTTTCTTATTTAACGCTCTCTCTTTATAGATACTTTCTAAGCTTGATTATGCAGTCCCTAACAATTTACTTGTTACTACTTTTCTTAATCATTTCTTCTGTACCTCAGTAGCAGTTCCATACCAACAAATAATACAGAATATCATAACACTTACAATGAAAGCACTATAAAACATCAGAAGCTTTATGTTGTGGACATTACAGCAAAGTTATTGCTTTAAGAAATTCATTCTCTGTTGTGGCCTATTAATTAAAACATAATTTCTACTCTAATAAAATCAATAGACATGTAATTTTTTTCTATTTCCTTTGTTTCTAGGATGTTGATGTACAGAGATAGTCAGTGTTTGAAATATTGCTCAATTTAAATGCAACCAAACATACTGTATGTCGCTCGTTACCATCCAACAGTGGACCTTTCTTTAAGATCTAATTCAAAACTTTTAAGTTGACTTGCTGCATCTGGCCATTTTGAAGAAACAAAAATGAAATACACAATTTTCTTTTAAGGTCTTTTTTCATAATATAACTTCAAATACGCAAAAAAAAAAAAAAACTTAAACATGCCAAGATGGAATCTCAACTCTGAACGATGTCTACCTATACAAGTGGGGACTTTCTGAACGATCTCTACCTATACAAGTGGGGACTCACAATTGCCTGCAATGGAGCTGTGTGTGTGTGTGTGTGTGTGTGTGAACAGTGAAGTGAACTGGCAGTGAAGTCTGTCTTCATTATGTAACTATATCTATATCTATAACTATATCGTTCACACTTCTCTATTGTTTGAATGGCTGCTGTCCTAGAGGCTCTGAGACTGTAGAGCTGCTGTTTAACTGGAGCTTTCAGTAACACTTTATAATAACTCCACGCTATTAATCATTAGTTAAGAATTAGTAAACAGTTAATCATTTTCTAAAGTTTTATAAATGAATAGACATTAATAAGCAGTATATAAATACAGATATAAATGCTTTATTCTTGTTTTAAAAGCATATCTATAATGTGTTTGATAATTGTATTTTCATACTTTATTAATGATCAATTTATCATTTCTAAATAAAGTATAGTATCATTTACAAAGCAGTTATTTAGGAGTTGTCAGTGGTTCATAAGATCACTTAGAAAGTGTGAGTAAATGATTAAACTATTTAAATGTACATTCATAGATATTTATTATTCAGACATATAGTAATAGTTACTCAGTGTGTTAAATGCTTTATTAACATGTATTTCTACTGTAATGCAGGTAGTTATAAAGTATTTCGTAGTGGTCAGTTCACTATTTTTGTGAGCTCATCTAAAGTGAGGACTAGTTATGCCTTGTAAAACATTTATAAAGGAGATTTAAAGGCTGTTAATATTTCTATGTTCTGTATTACCATGTGTGTGTGTTTGTTTCCTTTTTCTGTTTAGAAGAAAACTGAGTCTTTAAATCTCCTTTATAAATGATTTACAAGGCATAACTAGTCCTCACTTCAGATGAGCTCACAAAATAGTTAACTGACCACTACTAAATGCTTTATAACAACCCGTTCTCATACCCAAGGCGTCACTTTCAACCATGCTTCAATATCTGACGCTCAAAGCACCCTTTAGCGTCCATATGAGACGCATAACCCTACCACAGACCTAAACCTACCCTTAACCGAAGCGTCACATATGGACGCTAAAGGGTGCTTTGAGCGTCAGATATTGAAGCATGGTTGAAAGTGACAAAAAGTGACGCCTTAGGTATGAGAATGTGTTGTTTATAACTACCTGAATCTACAACATTTACTTACACTTTCTAAGTGATCTTATGAATCACTGACAACACCTAAATAACTGGTTTGTAAATAATGCTATACTTCATTTAGAAATGATAAATTGATAATTAATAAAGTATGAAAATACAATTATTAAACACATTATAGATATGCTTCTAAATCAGTAATACAGCATTTAAAGCTGTATGTATAAACTGCTTATTAATGTCTGCTTTATGAATTATGATTTAACTGTTTACTAATGCTTAACTAATGATTAATAGGATGCAGTTATTATAAAGGTTTACCATATATATTATATTTTTCATAACATAACTTCAAATATGCATTTTTTTATTTATTTTTTTGCCAAGAGGGGATCTGCAACTCAATGTTATAATTATAATGTAATTATTATTATATTATTAAGATATTGCAACTGATAGTATTGGCTGCACATTAATTAAAACATAATTTCTACTGTAATAAATTCAGTAGACATGTCCTTTTTTTGTTTCCTTTGTTTCTAGGATGTTGATGTACAGAGATAGTCAGTGTTTGAAATATTGCTCAATTTAAATACAACCAAACATACTGTATGTCGCTCGTTACCATCCAACAGTGGACCTTTCTTGAAGATCAAATTCAAAACTTTTAAGTTGACTTGCTGCATCTGGTCATTTTGAAGAAACAATAATGAAATACACAATTTTCTTGTAAGGTCTTTTTTTATAATATAACTTCAAATATGCAAAAAAAAAATTTTTTAAACATGCCAAGATGGAATCTCAACTCTGAACGATGTCTACCTATACAAGTGGGGACTTTCTGAACGATCTCTACCTATACAAGTGGGGATTTTCTGAACGATCTCTACCTATACAAGTGGGGACTCACAATAGCCTGCAATGGAGCTGTGTGTGTGTGTGTTTGTGTGTGTGTGAACAGTTAAGTCTGTCTTTATTTTGTATGTCTTTATGTTCATATACATATAATAACACATAATAACATATATATAATATATGTTCACACAGGCATCAGAGATCACAATATGCATAGTTAAACATATACAATAATTTTTTTTTTTTTAAAGAATGACGAACATTATCAGTTATCAAAAACTTAATTGCTTGAGGAAAGACCATTTAAATCTACAACGGGGTAAAAAATACAGACGGCCCGGCTGTAATAAGGATCCACTGAAGGCAAGTGTAAATGAGAACCCAAGTCCAGTTTATTACAAACAAAAGCAAAGATAAAACTAAAACATGGTGTGGCATGAAAAAATAAAAAATAAAAAACCAGAACATGAACAAAGACTTACAAACAGTGGTCTACAGGAAACAATACTTTACAAAGACACATGGAAAACATGAGGGCTAAATACAAAGACTAATGACAAGACAAGGGACACCTGTGATGAACAGTGATCACACAATTAACCAATGACAAGACACATGGCAGGATCACATGACAAACAGGGAATCACATGACAGACATGGAAACATGACATGACACAAAAACATGACAAGAACAAACCCAAAATCGTGACACCGGCAGCAACAGTTCAAAATCAGAGGCGAGAATATCCTCTTATCATTCATAATATTATTTTTCTTATTTAACGCTCTCTCTTCAGAGATACTTTCTAAGCTTGGTTATGCAGTCCCTAACAATTTACTTGCCATTGTTATGTGCCATTGCACACACACACACACACATGTCTATATTACTAACAGACCGATATCACTCTACACTGACCAAGTGGGGACGTTCTGAACGATCTCTACCTATACAAGTGGGGACTCACAATAGCCTGCAATGGAGCTGTGTGTGTGTGTGTGTGTGTGTGTGAACAGTGAAGTGAACTGGCAGTGAAGTCTGTCTTCATTATGTAACTATATATATATATATATATATATATATATATATATATATATATATATATATATATATATATATATATATATATATATATAGTATATTATATATTATGCCTTTTATCATTCATAATATTATTTCTCTTATTTAAAGCTTATTTTCTCTCTTCATAGATACTTTCTATGCTTGGTTATGCAGTCCCTTTAGGGTTTATGGGATTAATCAAACAGAAATAGCTCTTTAAGGTAACAATTTCAGGTGACTTATTTTAGTATAGTGTAAAGCATACTTTAAACAGTGAATAATGATTTTATTAATAAAAATGAACTTCGCGTCCCCAGTTGGATGGTAAAGAACGATACGTGTTTGTCTGCTTTGTACATTTCTTGCCATCACAAACACACTGTAAAGATTTTGGAGGTCAATCTCAAAATGTTATGTAGACTTGCTGCACTGAACATTTTTAGTTGGTTCAGTTGAAATATATGAAGTAGGGATGTTCATTTAACATTTTGTTTTCTGACTGACAGCTGGTGCTTGTTAACCAGTCAGATCAGTTAACTGACATGATTTGAAGGTTAGATTAGAATTAAATGGAATTAGAATAGATAATAGTCTGTGACCGATTCAAATACCTCAAACATGTAGACTTACATGTGCAAATAGCAGCATAAACAACAGAACATGAGGATTCACACACCGTCACATCAAGCACCCGCAGTGCTTCTGTGAACACAGTAAACCAGAATAAAACTGTATATGAAGAGTTTGGTTGCAAAACGCGATAAACGCCATTTTTTGACATTTGGATTTTATTATTGGAAATCACTGTTCAGATGTACCTTAATCTATGTGTGAATTGCTGCCATTAATAAGATTTAAAAATGTACATTTTAAGCCTACTACAAAATTCATTTTTTCACAAAACGCAATATCCGCCAGCCCAGTTTCTTTACAAAGTGCGATATAACGGTTAGGCTATAGAACGTTCAGGATGCTGCGCGAGCTCAGGATGTCACGCGAGGAGAGAGTAACCGCCGGTGAAGTGCTCCGAGTTTGCTCAGTGATTTAACGATAATATCAAAACAAAAAACATATATTTTTAAAAAGAGGATTCAATAGGCTAACTAAAAAACGTTTACCATTTAATTGTTTATACTGTAGGCGAGCTGTCAGTCAAGTAGGCTACGTCACACACATACACACACACACACACACACACACACAAACAAAACATTGATTCACTAGCTTTTCTTAATGGTATTACAATAGTAGAATATAGCCTAAGGTGGATATATAGCATTTTGCAAAAAAAAAAAAATATATATATATGTTGTTATGTTGTGTATGTTCTGGCCAAAACTAACTCAGAATCTTATTATTATTAATCAATCTTTGTATATACTATTCCATATATTTATGATATATTGTTTTTTTAACCAATTTAAGATGATTGACAATGTTAAGTTAAATATGTTGCATTTTGGCATGGTTTTTGACTTATTTATGAACTATTTATGGACATAAAATTAAATAAAAAATATCCTGGATTTGAAGAATATTGTGTCCCTGGCCTTCACTGAGCTCAGGTAATAGTTTAATGTACAAAAAATTGTGAATGAACTTGACTGTTGATATCTGTCAAATAACCAACATTTCTCAAAATGGATATATCTCGTTTTGCAACGAAACTCTTCATATATAACTGTATATATAATAAATAGGCCAACTTAAATGAACAATTAACAAAACTAAAGTGCAATAAATAATAAATGCTTTAGGGTCTGTTTACACGACATCATTTTCAACTGAAAACTGAAAACGTTTTGGCCGTTCATTTCAACGAAAATGCCATTTTGTGGGCCTGACAATGCAAGCTTTTGAAAACGAGTTTTAAAGTGCAAGGTTTTGAAAATGATGCCTTTACCATCTGCATGTAAACAACATAAACGGGAATTTGTGAAATTGGTATGTCATTCCAACCCGGTCACACTAAATGCTTCTCTATAGCACACATTGGGCCCTATCTCGCACCCAGCGCAATTGACTTTGTAGAGCGACGCATGTATCATTCCTATTTTGCACCCGCGCAAAGCAGACTTTTCCCTGCACAGACGCACGTCGGTTAACTAAGAAATACACTTGCGCTCCCCGGGGCGGTTCAGCGCAAAGAGGAGGCGTGTTCCGGCACAAACGTTCCCTCATGCTATTTTACAGGTTTAGAAAACAATTGCGCCACTGACCGAAAAAAAAACAGTTTAAAGTCAGTGGCGCGTTGAGCATGTTATTCATATGCTATTTTAAGGGCGCATACTTGGCCATAATCAATGTAGCGTGTGCACAACATACACTTTTATTCTCTCATCTACACAGAAGCAGCAGTTCTCATTTTTGCAAATCATACATTATTACAATAGATAGATAGATAGATAGTTTATTATAAAAGCATACATCTAGCTCACACATTTACCCAAATTATCATACGCCTGTTTAATGTTTAACCAAAGTTAATTTGGGTGTGTTTCTCCATCCCCAACGTCCCTGACAAGAACGTCGGTCTCCTCCACCGCTCCTCGCGTGCGCCTAAAACAAGCGTGCCTGCTCTTAAAGGGAATGTGAGATGACGCTCTGATTGGTTTATTTCACGTTACGCCCAAACCACACCTATGAATAATGAAGCTACTTCAGACCAACCCCTTTTAGATTTGCGCCGGGCGCAAGAGTCATTTATCCCGCCGGGAAAATAGCAACAGCGACGAGATCCGCCCACAAAGTTACTTGCGCTTTGCGCTTTGACACTTGCGTTTCAGATCGTTAAAATAGGGCCCATTGTGTTTATTGTGCAATTTATACGCGGAAATTAGTTTTTACGTGTATGTGATGCGCATGGGTGGGTTTAGGGTAGGTTTAGTAGTGGTGTGTAATATGTAATATGTATTATATGTTTGGTTAGGATTAGTGTTGTAGGGTGTGTGTACACGCAATAAAGTGTGTATCATATGCATGTAAAAAACTAATTTTCGCATAAAACATTGCACGATAAACAATGCGTGCTATAGAGATGCATGTTCATGAGATCAGGCTGGTCATGCACAAGTATATAACATGTTCACATGTGTACTTATCATCAGGTGTTCACATGGTCATGAGTATTATGTGTTTGCCTTTTTTTTTTTACAAAGTGAACTACTGGCCTGGCTTGCATAATACAGCCCTTTTAGTGTTTATAGGGTTTGTTTGTAAACAATGTTATAGTTGTATTTAACAGTATTTTACATTTTGCACGCAGTTGTGTAGTGTATTACTTTAGTTTGAAAATTACTTGCATTATCTTTTTAACTGTTAAATTCTCATTAATTTCTCTTTCATTATGCTTAGATGAGGTTAAATCTTGGCTTGCTCAAAACTTTTTGTCTTTAAATGAAGACAAAACTGAGGTGATCGTTTTTGGCCGGGGGTGAATAGAGCAGAAATATTGCTTTAAGGTAACAATTGCAGGTCACCACATAAGTTAAACTGTACATGATCTAGACTCTAGATAAATATAATGCGACCGCAGCAGTAAGTCAGGGGAATGCTTATATTTATTCCTTTGGTTTCAATTTTGAACATGTTGCAGTTCTTTTTAAAAAGGTATACATTTTAATACAATTATAAAATGATATAACATGATTTGATACTGTATATTAGCAGCAATTACGGTACACATTTTTCACTTTAGCAACAAAGTTTAGACCCTATTTTCTGTAATGAAAGACCAATCTTATGGGTTGTGGTCTCTCAGACATTGGCAGTAAAAAAAATAAAATAAAAACATTGTTTCCCTTTGGACTTAAATTACACTTGATACTGGGCATCATTACATTTTTCCCTGACTGACAGGGGATGCTTGTAACCCGATCATAATCTGTTATCCGACAAGATTAGAATGTTATATTCTAATCAAATTAAATTAGAATGTATGTATTTCTCAATACTTATCACTTCTTTCAAAGCTCTTCACTCCCATTGTCTTAACCAACTTTCAGCTTCACTGCAGTTAATTTCACATTTAAAACGCATTAAAACTACCAGAACACATCATTCATGTCTCAAATTAAGTCATTCTTTCAGAACTCTAGTGAAGGTTTCAGCCAACAAACATAAATTAAATATACAAAACAAAACACACACAAACAACAGGCAGCAATATGCACTATTTTCTGCTGTTCAGAATTCAATGCAGTTTATGTTACATGGATCATGTTTACATTAATGTACAAAATTATTTCCTTTTGTATAGATGGTGATGAAAATGAAAGACTAAGGGCCCTATTTTAACGATCTGAAACGCAAGTCTCAAGCGCAAAGCGCAAGTAACTTTGTGGGCGGGTCTTGGCGCTGTTGCTATTTTCCCGGCGGGATAAATGACTCTTGCGCCCGGCGCAAATCTAAAAGGGGTTGGTCTGAAGTAGCTTCATTATTCATAGGTGTGGTTTGGGCGTAACGTGAAATAAACCAATCAGAGCGTCATCTCACATTCCCTTTAAAAGCAGACGCGCTTTTTCCATGGTTTTCCATGGATTGCTATTGTAACGGCGGATTTGCCAGGCGCGCGCCAGGAGCAGTTCACAACCGAGGAGAGCAACGCTCTCGTCACGGCCGTAAAAGAGAGAAGTTACATTGAAATGGAGAAACCCACCCAAATTAACTTTGGTTAAACAGGCGTATGATAATTTGGGTAAATGTGTAAGCTAGATGTATGCTCTATCTATCTATCTATCTATCTATCTATCTATCTATCTATCTATCTATCTATCTATCTATCTATCTATCTATCTATCTATCTATCTATCTATCTATCTATCTATCTATCTATCTATCTATCTATCTATCTATCTATCTATCTATCTATCTATCTATCTATCGTAGGCCTAATAATGTATGATTTTCAAAAATGAAACCTGCTGCTTCTGTGTAGATGAGAGAATCAAAGTGTATGCGCGTTGTGCACACGCTACATTGATTATGGCCAAGCATGCGCCCTTAAAATAGCATATGAATAACATGCTCAACGCGCCACTGACTTTAAACTATTTTTTCCTGGTTAGTGGCGCAATTATTTTCTGGAACTGCAAAATAGCATGAAGGAACGTTTGCGCCGGAACACGCCTCCTCTTTGAGCTGAACCGCCCCGAGGAGCACAAGTTCATTTCCTAACTTACCGACGTGCATCTGTGGAGGGAAAAGTCAGCTTTGCGCGGGTGCAAAATAGGAATGATACATGCGTCGGTGTACAAAGTCAATTGCGCTGGGTGCAAGATAGGGCCCTAAGACTTGTGTATGTGTTTAGTTACATCTTCATTTTTCAGATTTTTTTCAAAAAAGAATATTCGGAATATATATCAATGTGGTATATGGTAGAAATATTGCACATTTCAGTCTAGCTTAGGTTTTTAAATTAAATAACACAGTCTTGGAAAAATATGTAAGCATGTGCAAATAAGCCTGTATAGTAAATCAAGTTCTGTTTGTCTTTGTGTTTAAGTGAGAAATTAATTCATTTAAATTGAAAGATCTCAATGTTTATAAGATCTTTCAATTATGTTTAACAGTTTTGAGCGTATAAAAGAGTGTATAAAAATGGGCTCTGAGTTTTGGCCGTGGTTGTGTCTAAGTGAAATATGTAGTTTGGAAGATTTTGTCACTGAATGCATTAATACAACATTGAATGACACAGACATTTGCAACAGTTGCAACAGCTGAACACATACAGGTATTAATCTTTCAGTTTCATCACCATCTATAAAAAGGGGAAACTTGGGGGGAAATGTGTACTGTACTGTAAACAATGAACATTTGACATAAAATGCTGTGAATTCTGAACAACAGAAAACAGCAGAAATATGTTATAATGCTACCTGTTATTTGTGTTTTTTTATTTAACTTGTGTTTTTTGGGTAAAACCTTTTCTAGTGTTCTGGAAGAATGAGTTGATCTGAGACATGAATGAAGTTTCAGTGCATTTTGAATGTGAAATGAACTGCTGTCAAGCTGTAAGTTGGTTTGGAGAAGATAGCATGGTCTTTTAACCTGATATCATTTAAGATATAATTTAAGACTGTGGTATAAATGATTGAATGATTTAACTATAACTCATTATTATCCTTGATATTCTAAAATAGGTATTTTTCATGTGTATGTAGACTCTAGTGTGTGTATTGAGTTGTTGCACTTCCCCCCACACACAATTTACATATCAATGCAGGAAGGCCTGAAAGGCCAGTGTTTGTCTCAGGTGAGAAAACAGGCCAACAACCCTCACAGTACTGTTACCAATATATGTGCAACTTCTCAAATAAACTAAAATAAACTAGAGAAAACGCTGGGATTTACCCTGCCAAGATAAATTAAATTACAGGTTTTGACAATCACTAGGACATATTTCTCAATATTTAGGTACATTTTCAAAACTCTTCACTCGGTTCTCCTAACCAACTTACAGCTTGACAGCAGTTCATCTCACATTCAAAATGGACTGAAACTTCATTCATATCTCAGATCAACTCATTCTTCCAGAACACTAGAAAAGGTTTCACCCATACACTTAGTGCATTTTGAATGTGAAATGAACTGCTGTCAAGCTGTAAGTTGGTTTGGAGAAGATAGCATGGTCTTTTAACCTGATATCATTTAAGATATCATTTAAGACTGTGGTATAAATGATTGAATGATTTAACTATAACTCATTACTATCCTTGATATTCTAAAATAGGTATTTTTCATGTGTATGTAGACTCTAGTGTGTGTATTGAGTTGTTGCACTTCCCCCCACACACAATTTACATATCAATGCAGGAAGGCCTGAAAGGCCAGTGTTTGTCTCAGGTGAGAAAACAGGCCAACAACCCTCACAGTACTGTTACCAATATATGTGCAACTTCTCAAATAAACTAAAATAAACTAGAGAAAACGCTGGGATTTACCCTGCCAAGATAAATTAAATTACAGGTTTTGACAATCACTAGGACATATTTCTCAATATTTAGGTACATTTTCAAAACTCTTCACTCGGTTCTCCTAACCCTTACAGCTTGACAGCAGTTCATCTCACATTCAAAATGGACTGAAACTTCATTCATATCTCAGATCAACTCATTCTTCCAGAACACTAGAAAAGGTTTCACCCATACACTTAGTGCATTTTGAATGTGAAATGAACTGCTGTCAAGCTGTAAGTTGGTTTGGAGAAGATAGCATGGTCTTTTAACCTGATATCATTTAAGATATCATTTAAGACTGTGGTATAAATGATTGAATGATTTAACTATAACTCATTACTATCCTTGATATTCTAAAATAGGTATTTTTCATGTGTATGTAGACTCTAGTGTGTGTATTGAGTTGTTGCACTTCCCCCCACACACAATTTACATATCAATGCAGGAAGGCCTGAAAGGCCAGTGTTTGTCTCAGGTGAGAAAACAGGCCAACAACCCTCACAGTACTGTTACCAATATATGTGCAACTTCTCAAATAAACTAGAGAAAACGCTGGGATTTACCCTGCCAAATTTATTTTGTAAAGTTTTCTTTTGTAAAAATTTATTTAAAAATAAATAAAACAAGAATTACACTATCTACTGTTCACTGCAGTTAATGTTACATTATCCACGTTTACAATATTTACAATACTGTACAAAAATATGAAACTGAGAGTAACACTTGTATAGGTGTTTAGTTTTTTTTTTTAGTTTTTTTTTTTTTTTTAGATTCAGAATATATTTAAATATTAGGTTTTGAACATCAGTTTTGATTAGAGAATGTAAACATCTGCAAATTGGCCTGTATAGAACATAAATGTCTGTTGGTGTTTGTGTTAAGTGAGAAATAAATATTTTTTTTGCCAAAGCAATAATAAATGATCCACAGTTTGGCTCACATAAGCCCCATTCACACAGAGATTCCGGAAAATACACTGATAATTTGTCCCGGGATTGTTTGATTTCTATTCATTCACACTACCAGTGATTTTCTGAAATCAGTGTGTGTATATATTATAGTATAATATTTAAATATAAAATCTTAGCACTATGTTTACAATGACACTAAATTGATGATTATTCCAAACACAAATACAATTTCAGTTTCTCAAAACTAATGTCACTTTTTCAAAACTCTCTTCACACAGTGATCACACCATCCGTCTATGTGAGCTAAACTGTGGATCACTGCTTTGAAAGATCTCATTGAATGCATTTTGTGCCATTTACATGAATTCTTCTTAAACACAAACTCCAACAGAACTTTATGTTCTATACAGGCTAATTTGCACATGTTTACATACTCTTTTTAAAACTGTTAATAATAATAGTACTGTTAAACTGTTAAAAATAACAAGTAATATCAGTAATATCACATTGAAATAGATATTCTGATTCTAAAATATAATATTATCAAAATAATTAGATGTAACTAAACACCAACACAAGTGTTCACCTATACAAAAGGGGAAACTTAGGAATATTTTAGTACAGTAATGTTAAAAAGTTAGTTAGTATACTTTACTTTATTGCCCTTTTTCAGTAAATCTGTCTTGGACTCATAGCTGCATTAGTACACAACATATACATACACACACAAACCAAAAAGAGTTTAAAAAGACGACTACATTACTACATCTTGCTATTTAACATATTAATAGATACAGGAATAAATGATTTTTTGTAACGGTTACTCTTACTCAGTGGGACTCTATACCATCTCCCTGATGGCAGAAGCTGACACATTGGAAATAAAAGATGGCTTGAATCACTCACTATTGTCTGTGCATTTTTAATAACCATCGATTCGTAAATTGATTGAAGTGATGAGTACTCTCTTACACCCATAACTTTCATTGCAGTTTTCACCAGACGTGCAAGCTGTGATTTTAATTGGACCAAAAGATTGCCAAGTTTGCATCCAATAATTTAAAAGACTACCTAAAACGGCATAATAAAATAATTGCATAATTCTCTGATTTACACCAAACAGCCTAAGTCTTCTTAAAAAATACAATCGTTGCCAGAATTTTGAACAAAGATAATCAATGTGGGCTTTCCAAGTAAATGAACGATCAATGACCACACCAAGATACTTATATCCACCTGCTCAATGATATTATCATAGATGATAACTGGGTTCAACTGCAGTGAATTATAAACAGTAGATAGTGTCATTCTTGTTTTATGAAAGCATTTTACAAAAGAAAACATTGTGTAATGCTCCTGTTGTTTGTGTTTGTTTATTTTATGAGTGGCAAAGTGTATCACTAAGTGTATGGGTGAAACCTTTTCTGGTGTTCTGGAAGAATGAGTTGATCTGAGATATGAATGAAGTTTCAGTGCATTTTGAATGTGAAATGGACTGCTGTCAAGCTGAAAGTTGGTTAGGAGAACTGAGTGAAGAGTTTTGAAAATGTACCTAAATATTGAGAAATGTGTCCTAGCGATTGTAAAAACCTGTAATTTAATTTAATTTGGCATGGTAAATCCCAGCGTTTTCTCTAGTTTATTTGAGAAGTTGCACATATATTGGTAACAGTACTGTGAGGGTTGTTGGCCTGTTTTCTCACCTGAGACAAACACTGGCCTTTCAGGCCTTCCTGCATTGATATGTAAATTGTGTGTGGGGGGAAGTGCAACAACTCAATACACACACTAGAGTCTACATACACATGAAAAATACCTATTTTAGAATATCAAGGATAATAATGAGTTATAGTTAAATCATTCAATCATTTATACCACAGTCTTAAATGATATCTTAAATGATATCAGGTTAAAAGACCATGCTATCTTCTCCAAACCAACTTACAGCTTGACAGCAGTTCATTTCACATTCAAAATGCACTAAGTGTATGGGTGAAACCTTTTCTAGTGTTCTGGAAGAATGAGTTGATCTGAGATATGAATGAAGTTTCAGTGCATTTTGAATGTGAAATGAACTGCTGTCAAGCTGTAAGTTGGTTAGGAGAACCGAGTGAAGAGTTTTGAAAATGTACCTAAATATTGAGAAATGTGTCCTAGTGATTGTCAAAACCTGTAATTTAATTTAACTTGGCAGGGTAAATCCCAGTGTTTTCTCTAGTTTATTTGAGAAGTTGCACATATATTGGTAACAGTACTGTGAGGGTTGTTGGCCTGTTTTCTCACCTGAGACAAACACTGGCCTTTCAGGCCTTCCTGCATTGATATGTAAATTGTGTGTGGGGGGAAGTGCAACAACTCAATACACACACTAGAGTCTACATACACATGAAAAATACCTATTTTAGAATATCAAGGATAGTAATGAGTTATAGTTAAATCATTCAATCATTTATACCACAGTCTTAAATTATATCTTAAATTATATCAGGTTGAAAGACCATGATATCTTCTCCAAACCAACTTACAGCTTGACAGCAGTTCATTTCACATTCAAAATGCACTGAAACTTCATTCATGTCTCAGATCAACTCATTCTTCTAGAACACTAGAAAAGGTTTTACCCCAAAAACACACGTTAAATAAAAAAAACACAAATAACAGGTAGCATTATAACATATTTCTGCTGTTTTCTGTTGTTCAGAATTCACAACATTTTATGTCACATGTTCATTGTTTACAGTACAGTACACATTTCCCCCCAAGTTTCCCCGTTTTATAGATGGTAATGAAACTGAAAGATTAATACCTGTATGTGTTCAGCTACATCTAATTGTTTTGATTGTATTTATTTTTTTAGATTCTGAATATATTTTAATACGGTATTACTGTAGAAGTGTTACAAATGTCTGTGTCATTCAATGTTGTATTAATGCATTCAGTGACTACATCTTCCAAACTACATATTTCACTTAGACACAACCACTGCCAAAACTCAGGGCCCATTTTTATACACTCTTTTATACGCTCAAAACTGTTAAACATAATTGAAAGATCTTATAAACATTGAGATCTTTCAATTTAAATGAATTAATTTCTCACTTAAACACAAAGACAAACAGAACTTGATTTACTATACAGGCTTATTTGCACATGCTTACATATTTTTCCAAGACTGTGTTATTTAATTTAAAAACCTAAGCTAGACTGAAATGTGCAACATTTCTACCGTATACTACATTGATATATATACTGAATATTCATTTTTGAAAAAAATCTGAAAAATGAAGATGTAACTAAACACATACACAAGTCTTAGTCTTTCATTTTCATCACCATCTATACAAAAGGAAATAATTTTGTACATTAATGTAAACATGATCCATGTAACATAAACTGCATTGAATTCTGAACAGCAGAAAATAGTGCATATTGCTGCCTGTTGTTTGTGTGTGTTTTGTTTTGTATATTTAATTTATGTTTGTTGGCTGAAACCTTCACTAGAGTTCTGAAAGAATGACTTAATTTGAGACATGAATGATGTGTTCTGGTAGTTTTAATGCGTTTTAAATGTGAAATTAACTGCAGTGAAGCTGAAAGTTGGTTAAGACAATGGGAGTGAAGAGCTTTGAAAGAAGTGATAAGTATTGAGAAATACATACATTCTAATTTAATTTGATTAGAATATAACATTCTAATCTTGTCGGATAACAGATTATGATCGGGTTACAAGCATCCCCTGTCAGTCAGGGAAAAATGTAATGATGCCCAGTATCAAGTGTAATTTAAGTCCAAAGGGAAACAATGTTTTTATTTTATTTTTTTTACTGCCAATGTCTGAGAGACCACAACCCATAAGATTGGTCTTTCATTACAGAAAATAGGGTCTAAACTTTGTTGCTAAAGTGAAAAATGTGTACCGTAATTGCTGCTAATATACAGTATCAAATCATGTTATATCATTTTATAATTGTATTAAAATGTATACCTTTTTAAAAAGAACTGCAACATGTTCAAAATTGAAACCAAAGGAATAAATATAAGCATTCCCCTGACTTACTGCTGCGGTCGCATTATATTTATCTAGAGTCTAGATCATGTACAGTTTAACTTATGTGGTGACCTGCAATTGTTACCTTAAAGCAATATTTCTGCTCTATTCACCCCCGGCCAAAAACGATCACCTCAGTTTTGTCTTCATTTAAAGACAAAAAGTTTTGAGCAAGCCAAGATTTAACCTCATCTAAGCATAATGAAAGAGAAATTAATGAGAATTTAACAGTTAAAAAGATAATGCAAGTAATTTTCAAACTAAAGTAATACACTACACAACTGCGTGCAAAATGTAAAATACTGTTAAATACAACTATAACATTGTTTACAAACAAACCCTATAAACACTAAAAGGGCTGTATTATGCAAGCCAGGCCAGTAGTTCACTTTGTAAAAAAAAAAAGGCAAACACATAATACTCATGACCATGTGAACACCTGATGATAAGTACACATGTGAACATGTTATTTACTTGTGCATGACCAGCCTGATCTCATGAACATGCATCTCTATAGCACGCATTGTTTATCGTGCAATGTTTTATGCGAAAATTAGTTTTTTACATGCATATGATACACACTTTATTGCGTGTACACACACCCTACAACACTAATCCTAACCAAACATATAATACATATTACATATTACACACCACTACTAAACCTACCCTAAACCCACCCATGCGCATCACATACACGTAAAAACTAATTTCCGCGTATAAATTGCACAATAAACACAATGGGCCCTATTTTAACGATCTGAAACGCAAGTGTCAAAGCGCAAAGCGCAAGTAACTTTGTGGGCGGATCTCGTCGCTGTTGCTATTTTCCCGGCGGGATAAATGACTCTTGCGCCCGGCGCAAATCTAAAAGGGGTTGGTCTGAAGTAGCTTCATTATTCATAGGTGTGGTTTGGGCGTAACGTGAAATAAACCAATCAGAGCGTCATCTCACATTCCCTTTAAGAGCAGGCACGCTTGTTTTAGGCGCACGCGAGGAGCGGTGGAGGAGACCGACGTTCTTGTCAGGGACGTTGGGGATGGAGAAACACACCCAAATTAACTTTGGTTAAACATTAAACAGGCGTATGATAATTTGGGTAAATGTGTGAGCTAGATGTATGCTTTTATAATAAACTATCTATCTATCTATCTATTGTAATAATGTATGATTTGCAAAAATGAGAACTGCTGCTTCTGTGTAGATGAGAGAATAAAAGTGTATGTTGTGCACACGCTACATTGATTATGGCCAAGTATGCGCCCTTAAAATAGCATATGAATAACATGCTCAACGCGCCACTGACTTTAAACTGTTTTTTTTTCGGTCAGTGGCGCAATTGTTTTCTAAACCTGTAAAATAGCATGAGGGAACGTTTGTGCCGGAACACGCCTCCTCTTTGCGCTGAACCGCCCCGGGGAGCGCAAGTGTATTTCTTAGTTAACCGACGTGCGTCTGTGCAGGGAAAAGTCTGCTTTGCGCGGGTGCAAAATAGGAATGATACATGCGTCGCTCTACAAAGTCAATTGCGCTGGGTGCGAGATAGGGCCCAATGTGTGCTATAGAGAAGCATTTAGTGTGACCGGGTTGGAATGACATACCAATTTCACAAATTCCCGTTTATGTTGTTTACATGCAGATGGTAAAGGCATCATTTTCAAAACCTTGCACTTTAAAACTCGTTTTCAAAAGCTTGCATTGTCAGGCCCACAAAATGGCATTTTCGTTGAAATGAACGGCCAAAACGTTTTCAGTTTTCAGTTGAAAATGATGTCGTGTAAACAGACCCTAAAGCATTTATTATTTATTGCACTTTAGTTTTGTTAATTGTTCATTTAAGTTGGCCTATTTATTATATATACAGTTATATATGAAGAGTTTCGTTGCAAAACGAGATATATCCATTTTGAGAAATGTTGGTTATTTGACAGATATCAACAGTCAAGTTCATTCACAATTTTTTGTACATTAAACTATTACCTGAGCTCAGTGAAGGCCAGGGACACAATATTCTTCAAATCCAGGATATTTTTTATTTAATTTTATGTCCATAAATAGTTCATAAATAAGTCAAAAACCATGCCAAAATGCAACATATTTAACTTAACATTGTCAATCATCTTAAATTGGTTAAAAAAACAATATATCATAAATATATGGAATAGTATATACAAAGATTGATTAATAATAATAAGATTCTGAGTTAGTTTTGGCCAGAACATACACAACATAACAACATATATATATATTTTTTTTTTTTTGCAAAATGCTATATATCCACCTTAGGCTATATTCTACTATTGTAATACCATTAAGAAAAGCTAGTGAATCAATGTTTTGTTTGTGTGTGTGTGTGTGTGTGTGTGTGTATGTGTGTGACGTAGCCTACTTGACTGACAGCTCGCCTACAGTATAAACAATTAAATGGTAAACGTTTTTTAGTTAGCCTATTGAATCCTCTTTTTAAAAATATATGTTTTTTGTTTTGATATTATCGTTAAATCACTGAGCAAACTCGGAGCACTTCACCGGCGGTTACTCTCTCCTCGCGTGACATCCTGAGCTCGCGCAGCATCCTGAACGTTCTATAGCCTAACCGTTATATCGCACTTTGTAAAGAAACTGGGCTGGCGGATATTGCGTTTTGTGAAAAAATGAATTTTGTAGTAGGCTTAAAATGTACATTTTTAAATCTTATTAATGGCAGCAATTCACACATAGATTAAGGTACATCTGAACAGTGATTTCCAATAATAAAATCCAAATGTCAAAAAATGGCGTTTATCGCGTTTTGCAACCAAACTCTTCATATACAGTTTTATTCTGGTTTACTGTGTTCACAGAAGCACTGCGGGTGCTTGATGTGACGGTGTGTGAATCCTCATGTTCTGTTGTTTATGCTGCTATTTGCACATGTAAGTCTACATGTTTGAGGTATTTGAATCGGTCACAGACTATTATCTATTCTAATTCCATTTAATTCTAATCTAACCTTCAAATCATGTCAGTTAACTGATCTGACTGGTTAACAAGCACCAGCTGTCAGTCAGAAAACAAAATGTTAAATGAACATCCCTACTTCATATATTTCAACTGAACCAACTAAAAATGTTCAGTGCAGCAAGTCTACATAACATTTTGAGATTGACCTCCAAAATCTTTACAGTGTGTTTGTGATGGCAAGAAATGTACAAAGCAGACAAACACGTATCGTTCTTTACCATCCAACTGGGGACGCGAAGTTCATTTTTATTAATAAAATCATTATTCACTGTTTAAAGTATGCTTTACACTATACTAAAATAAGTCACCTGAAATTGTTACCTTAAAGAGCTATTTCTGTTTGATTAATCCCATAAACCCTAAAGGGACTGCATAACCAAGCATAGAAAGTATCTATGAAGAGAGAAAATAAGCTTTAAATAAGAGAAATAATATTATGAATGATAAAAGGCATAATATATAATATACTATATATATATATATATATATATATATATATATATATATATATATATATATATATATATATATATATATATATATATATAGTTACATAATGAAGACAGACTTCACTGCCAGTTCACTTCACTGTTCACACACACACACACACACACACACACACACACAGCTCCATTGCAGGCTATTGTGAGTCCCCACTTGTATAGGTAGAGATCGTTCAGAACGTCCCCACTTGGTCAGTGTAGAGTGATATCGGTCTGTTAGTAATATAGACATGTATGTGTGTGTGTGTGTGCAATGGCACATAACAATGGCAAGTAAATTGTTAGGGACTGCATAACCAAGCTTAGAAAGTATCTCTGAAGAGAGAGCGTTAAATAAGAAAAATAATATTATGAATGATAAGAGGATATTCTCGCCTCTGATTTTGAACTGTTGCTGCCGGTGTCACGATTTTGGGTTTGTTCTTGTCATGTTTTTGTGTCATGTCATGTTTCCATGTCTGTCATGGGATTCCCTGTTTGTCATGTGATCCTGCCATGTGTCTTGTCATTGGTTAATTGTGTGACCACTGTTCATCACAGGTGTCCCTTGCCTTGTCATTAGTCTTTGTATTTAGCCCTCATGTTTTCCATGTGTCTTTGTAAAGTATTGTTTCCTGTAGACCACTGTTTGTAAGTCTTTGTTCATGTTCTGGTTTTTTATTTTTTATTTTTTCATGCCACACCATGTTTTAGTTTTATCTTTGCTTTTGTTTGTAATAAACTGGACTTGGGTTCTCATTTACACTTGCCTTCAGTGGATCCTTATTACAGCCGGGCCGTCTGTATTTTTTACCCAGTTGTAGATTTAAATGGTCTTTCCTCAAGCAATTAAGTTTTTGATAACTGATAATGTTCGTCATTCTTTAAAAAAAAAAAAATTATTGTATATGTTTAACTATGCATATTGTGATCTCTGATGCCTGTGTGAACATATATTATATATATGTTATTATGTGTTATTATATGTATATGAACATAAAGACATACAAAATAAAGACAGACTTAACTGTTCACACACACACAAACACACACACACACAGCTCCATTGCAGGCTATTGTGAGTCCCCACTTGTATAGGTAGAGAT
>NC_138242.1:34505013-34552513 GCF_964197995.2 Scardinius erythrophthalmus | reverse complement strand
AAACACACACTCAGCTGATGAACACACACTCAGCTGATGAACACACACTCAGCTCATGTCAAACACACACTCAGCACATGTCAAACACACACTCAGCTCATGTCAAACACACACTCAGCTCATGTCAAACACACACTCAGCACATGTCAAACACACACTCAGCTCATGTCAAACACACACTCAGCTCATGTCAAACACACACTCAGCTCATGTCAAACACACACTCAGCTCATGTCAAACACACACTCAGCTGATGAACACACACTCAGCTGATGAACACACACTCAGCTCATGTCAAACACACACTCAGCTCATGTCAAACACACACTCAGCTGATGAACACACACTCAGCTCATGTCAAACACACACTCAGCTGATGAACACACACTCAGCTCATGTCAAACACACACTCAGCTGATGAACACACACTCAGCTCATGTCAAACACACACTCAGCTGATGAACACACACTCAGCTCATGTCAAACACACACTCAGCTGATGAACACACACTCAGCTCATGTCAAACACACACTCAGCTGATGAACACACACTCAGCTGATGAACACACACTCAGCACATGTCAAACACACACTCAGCTGATGAACACACACTCAGCTCATGTCAAACACACACTCAGCTGATGAACACACACTCAGCTCATGTCAAACACACACTCAGCTGATGAACACACACTCAGCTCATGTCAAACACACACTCAGCTCATGTCAAACACACACTCAGCTGATGAACACACACTTAGCTCATGTCAAACACACACTCAGCTGATGAACACACACTCAGCTCATGTCAAACACACACTCAGCTGATGAACACACACTCAGCTCATGTCAAACACACACTCAGCACATGTCAAACACACACTCAGCTGATGAACACACACTCAGCTCATGTCAAACACACACTCAGCTGATGAACACACACTCAGCTCATGTCAAACACACACTCAGCTCATGTCAAACACACACTCAGCTGATGAACACACACTCAGCACATGTCAAACACACACTCAGCTGATGAACACACACTCAGCTCATGTCAAACACACACTCAGCTGATGAACACACACTCAGCTCATGTCAAACACACACTCAGCTGATGAACACACACTTAGCTCATGTCAAACACACACTCAGCTCATGTCAAACACACACTCAGCTGATGAACACACACTCAGCACATGTCAAACACACACTCAGCTCATGTCAAACACACACTCAGCTGATGAACACACACTCAGCACATGTCAAACACACACTCAGCTGATGAACACACACTCAGCTCATGTCAAACACACACTCAGCTGATGAACACACACTCAGCTCATGTCAAACACACACTCAGCTGATGAACACACACTCAGCTCATGTCAAACACACACTCAGCTCATGTCAAACACACACTCAGCTGATGAACACACACTCAGCACATGTCAAACACACACTCAGCTGATGAACACACACTCAGCTCATGTCAAACACACACTCAGCTGATGAACACACACTCAGCTCATGTCAAACACACACTCAGCTGATGAACACACACTTAGCTCATGTCAAACACACACTCAGCTCATGTCAAACACACACTCAGCTGATGAACACACACTCAGCTCATGTCAAACACACACTCAGCTCATGTCAAACACACACTCAGCTGATGAACACACACTCAGCACATGTCAAACACACACTCAGCTGATGAACACACACTCAGCTCATGTCAAACACACACTCAGCTCATGTCAAACACACACTCAGCTGATGAACACACACTCAGCTGATGAACACACACTCAGCACATGTCAAACACACACTCAGCTGATGAACACACACTCAGCTCATGTCAAACACACACTCAGCTCATGTCAAACACACACTCAGCTGATGAACACACACTCAGCTCATGTCAAACACACACTCAGCTGATGAACACACACTCAGCTGATGAACACACACTCAGCTCATGTCAAACACACACTCAGCTGATGAACACACACTCAGCACATGTCAAACACACACTCAGCTGATGAACACACACTCAGCTGATGAACACACACTCAGCTCATGTCAAACACACACTCAGCTCATGTCAAACACACACTCAGCTGATGAACACACACTCAGCACATGTCAAACACACACTCAGCTGATGAACACACACTCAGCTGATGAACACACACTCAGCTGATGAACACACACTCAGCTCATGTCAAACACACACTCAGCTCATGTCAAACACACACTCAGCTGATGAACACACACTCAGCTCATGTCAAACACACACTCAGCTCATGTCAAACACACACTCAGCTCATGTCAAACACACACTCAGCTGATGAACACACACTCAGCTCATGTCAAACACACACTCAGCTGATGAACACACACTCAGCTCATGTCAAACACACACTCAGCTGATGAACACACACTCAGCACATGTCAAACACACACTCAGCTGATGAACACACACTCAGCTCATGTCAAACACACACTCAGCTGATGAACACACACTCAGCACATGTCAAACACACACTCAGCTGATGAACACACACTCAGCTCATGTCAAACACACACTCAGCTGATGAACACACACTCAGCACATGTCAAACACACACTCAGCTGATGAACACACACTCAGCTCATGTCAAACACACACTCAGCTGATGAACACACACTCAGCTCATGTCAAACACACACTCAGCTCATGTCAAACACACACTCAGCTCATGTCAAACACACACTCAGCTGATGAACACACACTCAGCTGATGAACACACACTCAGCTCATGTCAAACACACATTCAGCTGATGAACACACTCAGCACATGTCAAACACACACTCAGCTCATGTCAAACACACACTCAGCTCATGTCAAACACACACTCAGCTGATGAACACACACTAAGCTCATGTCAAACACACACTCAGCTCATGTCAAACACACACTCAGCTGATGAACACACACTCAGCTCATGTCAAACACACACTCAGCTGATGAACACACACTCAGCTCATGTCAAACACACACTCAGCTGATGAACACACACTCAGCTCATGTCAAACACACTCAGCTGATGAACACACACTCAGCACATGTCAAACACACACTCAGCTGATGAACACACACTCAGCTGATGAACACACACTCAGCTGATGAACACACACTCAGCTCATGTCAAACACACACTCAGCTCATGTCAAACACACACTCAGCTGATGAACACACACTCAGCTCATGTCAAACACACACTCAGCTGATGAACACACACTCAGCTGATGAACACACACTCAGCTGATGAACACACACTCAGCTGATGAACACACACTCAGCTCATGTCAAACACACACTCAGCTCATGTCAAACACACACTCAGCTGATGAACACACACTCAGCTCATGTCAAACACACACTCAGCTGATGAACACACACTCAGCACATGTCAAACACACACTCAGCTGATGAACACACACTCAGCTCATGTCAAACACACACTCAGCTCATGTCAAACACACACTCAGCTGATGAACACACACTCAGCTCATGTCAAACACACACTCAGCTGATGAACACACACTCAGCTGATGAACACACACTCAGCTCATGTCAAACACACATTCAGCTCATGTCAAACACACACTCAGCTGATGAACACACACTCAGCACATGTCAAACACACACTCAGCTCATGTCAAACACACACTCAGCTCATGTCAAACACACACTCAGCTCATGTCAAACACACACTCAGCTGATGAACACACACTCAGCTCATGTCAAACACACACTCAGCTGATGAACACACACTCAGCTCATGTCAAACACACACTCAGCTCATGTCAAACACACACTCAGCTGATGAACACACACTCAGCACATGTCAAACACACACTCAGCTCATGTCAAACACACACTCAGCTCATGTCAAACACACACTCAGCTCATGTCAAACACACACTCAGCTGATGAACACACACTCAGCTCATGTCAAACACACACTCAGCTGATGAACACACACTCAGCACATGTCAAACACACACTCAGCTCATGTCAAACACACACTCAGCTGATGAACACACACTCAGCTCATGTCAAACACACACTCAGCTCATGTCAAACACACACTCAGCTGATGAACACACACTCAGCACATGTCAAACACACACTCAGCTGATGAACACACACTCAGCTCATGTCAAACACACACTCAGCTCATGTCAAACACACACTCAGCTGATGAACACACACTCAGCTCATGTCAAACACACACTCAGCTCATGTCAAACACACACTCAGCTGATGAACACACACTCAGCTCATGTCAAACACACACTCAGCTGATGAACACACACTCAGCTCATGTCAAACACACACTCAGCTCATGTCAAACACACACTCAGCTGATGAACACACACTCAGCTCATGTCAAACACACACTCAGCTCATGTCAAACACACACTCAGCTGATGAACACACACTCAGCACATGTCAAACACACACTCAGCTGATGAACACACACTCAGCTGATGAACACACACTCAGCTCATGTCAAACACACACTCAGCTCATGTCAAACACACTCAGCTGATGAACACACACTCAGCTCATGTCAAACACACACTCAGCTGATGAACACACACTCAGCTGATGAACACACACTCAGCTGATGAACACACACTCAGCTGATGAACACACACTCAGCTCATGTCAAACACACTCAGCTGATGAACACACACTCAGCTCATGTCAAACACACACTCAGCTGATGAACACACACTCAGCTGATGAACACACACTCAGCTGATGAACACACACTCAGCTGATGAACACACACTCAGCTCATGTCAAACACACACTCAGCACATGTCAAACACACACTCAGCTCATGTCAAACACACACTCAGCTCATGTCAAACACACACTCAGCACATGTCAAACACACACTCAGCTCATGTCAAACACACACTCAGCTCATGTCAAACACACACTCAGCTCATGTCAAACACACACTCAGCTGATGAACACACACTCAGCTCATGTCAAACACACACTCAGCTGATGAACACACACTCAGCTGATGAACACACACTCAGCACATGTCAAACACACACTCAGCTGATGAACACACACTCAGCTCATGTCAAACACACACTCAGCTGATGAACACACACTCAGCTCATGTCAAACACACACTCAGCTGATGAACACACACTTAGCTCATGTCAAACACACACTCAGCTGATGAACACACACTCAGCTCATGTCAAACACACACTCAGCTGATGAACACACACTCAGCTCATGTCAAACACACACTCAGCTCATGTCAAACACACACTCAGCTCATGTCAAACACACACTCAGCTGATGAACACACACTCAGCACATGTCAAACACACACTCAGCTGATGAACACACACTCAGCACATGTCAAACACACACTCAGCTCATGTCAAACACACACTCAGCTGATGAACACACACTCAGCACATGTCAAACACACACTCAGCTGATGAACACACACTCAGCACATGTCAAACACACACTCAGCTGATGAACACACACTCAGCTCATGTCAAACACACACTCAGCTCATGTCAAACACACACTCAGCTCATGTCAAACACACACTCAGCTGATGAACACACACTCAGCTCATGTCAAACACACACTCAGCTGATGAACACACACTCAGCTCATGTCAAACACACACTCAGCTCATGTCAAACACACACTCAGCTCATGTCAAACACACACTCAGCTGATGAACACACACTCAGCACATGTCAAACACACACTCAGCTGATGAACACACACTCAGCACATGTCAAACACACACTCAGCTCATGTCAAACACACACTCAGCTGATGAACACACACTCAGCACATGTCAAACACACACTCAGCTGATGAACACACACTCAGCACATGTCAAACACACACTCAGCACATGTCAAACACACACTCAGCTGATGAACACACACTCAGCACATGTCAAACACACACTCAGCTCATGTCAAACACACACTCAGCTCATGTCAAACACACACTCAGCTCATGTCAAACACACACTCAGCTCATGTCAAACACACACTCAGCTGATGAACACACACTCAGCTCATGTCAAACACACACTCAGCTGATGAACACACACTCAGCACATGTCAAACACACACTCAGCTCATGTCAAACACACACTCAGCTGATGAACACACACTCAGCACATGTCAAACACACACTCAGCTCATGTCAAACACACACTCAGCTGATGAACACACACTTAGCTCATGTCAAACACACACTCAGCTGATGAACACACACTCAGCTCATGTCAAACACACACTCAGCTGATGAACACACACTCAGCTCATGTCAAACACACACTCAGCTCATGTCAAACACACACTCAGCACATGTCAAACACACACTCAGCTGATGAACACACACTCAGCTGATGAACACACACTCAGCTCATGTCAAACACACACTCAGCTGATGAACACACACTC
This sequence comes from Scardinius erythrophthalmus, assembly GCF_964197995.2. Lineage (NCBI taxonomy): Eukaryota > Metazoa > Chordata > Actinopteri > Cypriniformes > Leuciscidae > Scardinius > Scardinius erythrophthalmus. Next base: position 34,545,984 of record NC_138242.1, on the reverse strand, counting down.
AGCTCATGTCAAACACACACTCAGCTGATGAACACACACTCAGCTGATGAACACACACTCAGCACATGTCAAACACACACTCAGCTGATGAACACACACTCAGCTCATGTCAAACACACACTCAGCTGATGAACACACACTCAGCTCATGTCAAACACACACTCAGCTGATGAACACACACTCAGCTCATGTCAAACACACACTCAGCTCATGTCAAACACACACTCAGCTGATGAACACACACTTAGCTCATGTCAAACACACACTCAGCTGATGAACACACACTCAGCTCATGTCAAACACACACTCAGCTGATGAACACACACTCAGCTCATGTCAAACACACACTCAGCTCATGTCAAACACACACTCAGCTGATGAACACACACTCAGCTCATGTCAAACACACACTCAGCTGATGAACACACACTCAGCTCATGTCAAACACACACTCAGCTCATGTCAAACACACACTCAGCTGATGAACACACACTCAGCTGATGAACACACACTCAGCTCATGTCAAACACACACTCAGCTCATGTCAAACACACACTCAGCTGATGAACACACACTTAGCTCATGTCAAACACACACTCAGCTGATGAACACACACTCAGCTCATGTCAAACACACACTCAGCTGATGAACACACACTCAGCTCATGTCAAACACACACTCAGCTCATGTCAAACACACACTCAGCTCATGTCAAACACACACTCAGCTGATGAACACACACTCAGCTCATGTCAAACACACACTCAGCTCATGAACACACACTCAGCTCATGTCAAACACACACTCAGCTGATGAACACACACTCAGCTCATGTCAAACACACACTCAGCTGATGAACACACACTTAGCTCATGTCAAACACACACTCAGCTGATGAACACACACTCAGCTCATGTCAAACACACACTCAGCTCATGAACACACACTCAGCTCATGTCAAACACACACTCAGCTCATGAACACACACTCAGCTGATGAAGACACACTCAGCTGATGAACACACACTCAGCTCATGTCAAACACACACTCAGCTCATGTCAAACACACACTCAGCTGATGAACACACACTCAGCTCATGTCAAACACACACTCAGCTGATGAACACACACTCAGCTCATGTCAAACACACACTCAGCTCATGTCAAACACACACTCAGCTGATGAACACACACTCAGCTCATGTCAAACACACACTCAGCTGATGAACACACACTCAGCTCATGTCAAACACACACTCAGCTCATGTCAAACACACACTCAGCTGATGAACACACACTCAGCTCATGTCAAACACACACTCAGCTGATGAACACACACTCAGCTCATGTCAAACACACACTCAGCTGATGAACACACACTCAGCTCTGACCGATGTGCAGGTTTGTTCGAATATTCGAAATTCACATTTTTATTTGACAGCCCTAACGACCTCTGACCCCTCGACCCCGTACCGCAGTCTTTACTCCTGGCGATGACCTCAGCGCTGACCTCAGGGTCACTGTCGCCCCGCGCCTTCATGGTGGCATCCAGGGGGAGGGCGGGGTCATCGGGGAACGGAGCGAGACGATTGGTGGAGAGTCCGTGTCTCAGCGTGTGCGTGAGCTTCAGTCTGCGGAAGCGGTTGGACATGCGGTTCCACCAGGACTGATGATGAGAGAACAAACATACGGACCAAACCAGCAGAAATGAGGAAAATATTATCCTGATATTAGAAAAGAACCTCATGTTGTTTAGGTAGCAGCGAGTCTGAGTCTATGGCAACATCCTCGACTGTAAAACTTCAATATAGCCTGTTAACAACTTAATTTTTTGCCAGTTCTATAACTTTTCCATAAACCTCACACGTATAACATACAGAAATGATTATGCATATTCTATGAAAAAGCAGAAATACAACGATTTCCCCTGAACACATTCATGAACATCACACAGAGGTACGATGAAGAGTTTCGAAGCGTTTCTCAAGGCGATCAGTTCCTTCAGACATCCATAAAACTCCTCAGATTCGCACGAATCATGAACGGACAATTTCAATGCCTGGTATGATTAAAGGGATAGTTCACTTTGAAAATAAATGTTGGTATGTTTTAGCTTACCTCAAGGGCATCCAAGATGTAGGTGTCTTTTTTTCCGCAGTAGTTTCAATTTTGATATTTTTAGGTCAAACCGTTCTTGTCTGTCAGTCATATAATGCAGGTCGATGGTCACTGTATCAAAACACAAGCACACAGTCCAAATTAAAACAATTCCCCGTCGTCCAAATTAAACAATTCCCCATCGTAAGTACACATTGATGGCCTAAGACACGAAACGAGCGGTTTGTGTGAGAAAACGAACAGTATTTATATCGTTGTTATCTCTTGTAACACAGCACACGTCTAAATGATCTGACGGCGCGGGCGGGTATAGATGTATACATAGATGTCGCCTTGGCTACGGTTTCGTTCCAATGAACTGCAGTAGCCAAGGCGACATCTATGTATACATCTATACCCGCCCGCGCCGTCAGATCATTTAGACGTGTGCTGTGTTACAAGAGATAACAACGATATAAATACTGTTCGTTTTCTCACACAAACCGCTCGTTTCGTGTCTTAGGCCATCAATGTGTACTTACGATGGGGAATTGTTTAATTTGGACGACGGGGAATTGTTTTAATTTGGACTCTGTGCTTGTGTTTTGAGACAGTGACCATCGACCTGCATTATATGACTGACAGACAAGAACGGTTTGACCTAAAAATATCAAAATTGAAACTACTGCGGAAACAAAGACACCTACATCTTGGATGCCCTTGAGGTAAGCTAAAACATATAAAAAATTAATTTCAAAGTGAACTATCCCTTTAATGCAAGCAAATATTATGATTTTCACATTTCCAAGTCCACACTCAATGGAAGCAGAATGCTTAATCCTTTAGGGGTCAGAGGTTAGGGATCAGAGGTTAGGGGTCAGAGGTCAGTGGGTCAGAGGTCAGGGGTCAGAGGTCAGTGGGTCACCTTCAGGCCGCCTCTATCGTCCTGTGGCGGCGTCACACTGAGAGACGGCCTCCTTTTGGCAGGAGATGTTCCTCTGTGTTTGTTCTTGTCTCTGTCCAGCAGCATACACACCGACGCCAGCAGACGCACCAGCTCCGTGTCTGAGGACACAAACACACAACACACACAACACACACACACCAGCGTCAGACTCACACACACACACACACACACACACACACACACCAGCGTCAGACTCACACACACACACACACACACACACACACACACACACACACACACACACACACACACACACACACACACACACACACACACACACACACACACACATTAGCGTCAGACTCACACACACTCACACACACACACACACACACACACACACACACACACACACACACACACACACACACACACACACACACACTCACCGGGGTCGTTCAGCAGCATGACCAGGTCAAAGGCCGTGTATCCGTTCTTGGCTCTCAGGTTGACGTCAGCGCCCTGATTCAGAAGAAACTTCACCACTTCTTTATTCCTAACGAACACAAGCACAACATGATGAAGGATTCAAACTCAAGGCCTTTAATACCAGACCATAAACAAATAAAACTGTTTAATAATACAATTTTTATAATATGATCAACATAATAAGATAAGATAATAATAGTATGATTATGATATGATATGAATGTCCATGATTAAATATATATATATGAAGAGTTCAGATGCAAAAGCCTCTAAATGCCATCTAAAATATTCTTATAGAACGATCATTTTTATGAAGCTCGTATATTTAAATTCAATAATTTCACTTAAATGGCAATGAAGATTACTTATCAATTGTCATTTAAGTGAAATTACTGAACTTAAATATACAAGCTTGATAAAAATGATCATTCTAGAAGAAAATTTCAGATGGCACTTAGAGGCTTTTGCATCTGAACTCTTCATATATATATATATATATATATATATATATATATATATATATATATATATATATATATATATATATATATATATGAGATTCATAATTATCCAAACTGTTATACCCTTTAACCCTTTGTGTGATGTCTGATTAGATCCCAGTAAACGCAGGGCTCTGTAAGGGTGTGTGTGCTGACCAGGGGCGTAGCCAGAATTTTATTTTTTTGGGGGGGGGGGGGCAATCTTAAAATGAGGGGGCAACTAATATATATAGGCCTATATATATATATATATATATATATATATAGCCTAGGCTATAACAGCCTAGGACATAGCTCGGCGATTATTATCTTTTACATGAAGTACGAGGGCGATTATAAAAAGTGTCAATGATGTCATCTTACTCAGCAAATAAAAGTTTGGTTCCAAAACGCGATAAACGTTAAACTTAAATATATATATATTAGTACCCGCAAAAATCTGTATTGTATCTGGTCGCGTTGAAAAGTCCATTTTTAATTTTACGTAAAATGCGAGGTCAGCGCATCATTCCACGCTTTGTAAACCGTAACGGCGGCGCTTTGAATACACTCGGCATCCTAGTTTTCCTTCTACTTTGTGATCCACAAATAATAATAATAATAGGCTAATAATAATAATAATAATTTTGACGGCATTGGTGACCCTGGGGGGTGGTTTCTGCGGTGGGGAAGAAACGTAAGCCATCGAAATCTAATAATTTAGGCTACTTGAGGAGATTAAGATGAGGCACGCGGGAGGAGGAAAAATCTCGACTGTTGCTTGTTCTCACACTTTCAATTGTTTTACTCAAAGTCAACGAAAACCGAGCAGGACCAAGCCATTTTACATCTGATCGCCGTAAAAAAAAGTCCAGGAGGTATTTCTTAGCGATGGTGATGTAGGCTATTTTTAGTCCAGTGCCTGTAAATTAGGCTATAAGATTAGTATTGACCAAGTTCAGAGGCTGTCATATGTGGATCAACTTACTTTGTTGTGTATTTCAACAGTTAAAATATGAAAAACTTTTATATTGATTCAATGGATTAATTGCATTTTGGAAAAAAAGGTGTCGGAAACTAATCCTTTTTTATAATATTTGAAAATCAAAATATGGATTTGAAATTGTTATGTTATTATAACCTAAAATATGCTATGTGAAAGTTTGAAACAAAAAATAGTGGTTTTAACCTTTCCACTCTCTTGGTAAAGAAAACACATTATTTACTCAAAATTAATCATAATGAATTTATCGCGTTTTGAAACCAAACTCTTCATATACAACAGATATAGGCTATACAGGAAATGTGGTCATCACTGGTTGTGAAGGCGGTTCATAAATTGCAAACAAGTCATTGTGCATTGTGCCGATCTGAGTCGAAGTCTCACCGCTATTCTGTGATGAAATATGTGCGTTTCTGTCTCCTAGCCGCTTCACTCGCTGTCGTCTTGTAGTAAGCTGAAGCAAACTCAGATGTAGATGGCTTATTTTCTCCTTCTCGCTCATCTTTTCGTGCGTAATATTGTATTTTGCACAACGCTGCCATTCACCGCATGAACTCTCACGCGAAGATGACAGCGTAGCCTAGGTCAGGGGTTCCCAAACTTTTCCATGCCAAGGCCCCCCAAATACCACTAGGTTCTGGCCAAGGCCCTCCTTTTGCAGGATGTGTTATGAACCCATCGACAATACTACGGCACGTGTAGAAATAAATAAATAAAACATCTAGGTGAACATCAGATTATGTGATGGTGTTTGATACCAGAAAGATTATGCACCGATTACAATTTTCAAGGCAGATTCCGATTTTTCATTGAGTTTAACCTGCCGATACAGATTTTAGCCGATTCTGATTTAATTTTTTCTTACCACTTTACAGCACACACATATATATTATATATATATATATATATATATATATATATATATATATATATATATATATATATATATATTAGGGCTGGGAATCGATTAGAAAAAATTAACTAATTACTTGCACAATTTGCTGTAATTAATTGCAATTAATTGCATTTCCTCCAAGCTTGTTATCATCAATAATTAAAACTTAGAATCACCAGAAAAAAAGGAACAGAAAATAGCCCTATATTAAAATAATATCAAACATCAATATATCAATGTATTATTCTTTTTCAATAATCAATCAACAATTTTTTTTTTTTTTACTAATTATAAAAATAAACTATAGTCCTAAAAAAGCTATTATTACACAGAGCATGTGATCAGAGCAGGTCATTTTAAAGGAATAGTTCACCCAAAAATTAAAAATTCTGTCCTCATTTACTCTTCCTCAAGTTGTTCCAAACCTTTATGACTTTCTTTCTTCTGCTGAACACAAAAGAAGATATTTTGAAGAAAGTCGGTAACCAAACGACTGATGGACCCATGGATGGACCCCATTGACTTCCATATAGGAATAATAAAATACTATGGTCAATGGGGACCAGCAACTGTTTAGTTACAAACCTTCTTTAAAATATCTTCTTTTGTGTTTAGCAGAAGAAAGGAAATCATACAGGTTTGGAACAACTTGAGGGAGAGTAAATGACAGAATTTTAAATTTTGGGTGAGCTATCCCTTTAACATTGTTGCCCAGCATGAATAACAGCGCAGCAAACAGAAGTCTAGAGAGAAATTTCACCTTATTTGAGCGGACTTGCTTTTCCAGTGCGTGATCGGTAGGCCTACATGATTGGAGCGTTTGGGCCGTGAACGACAGAGCAGAACGCGCAGCGCGCCGACACCTATGGCCGACACACACACAACACACACACACACACACACGGAACGGAGAGTGCAGCGGCGCACACGGAGCGGAAAAGACCCGCTCATTAAAGCTGCTCGAGAATGAAACCCGATCCACATATTTTCGGCTTTTTAATAGCAGCCGCAACAGGAAATCATTAAAACGAGGCAAAAAAAAAAAGTGCTGCGTTAAATGCGTTATTTTTTTAACGCGTTAAACATTTCAAATTAATCGCAAAGATTAACGCGTTAATTCCTCCAGCCCTAATATAGCCTATATATATAATAAAACACCACTTTTACCCAAACTGATTAATAAAAACAAGTTTAAATTAATACATTTTCTATAAATATTTTTGTCTTCAGATCTTTAGTAGGCTATGTCAGAAAAGAAAATGAAGACAAAAATCCTACTCCAGTTCTTGTTCAAACACACTATACATGCAATATGTGCATTTTAGGTACTTTTTGTGTGAAATCATATTTATTTTGTCCATCAAAAGTGTGCCTTCACTTTAATTGAGCGTGAGCAGCGCAGCAAAAATAGACTCGGCGCCGAAACCCTCCGCTCCACTACTGCTCACGCGCTGCTCCTGCTCGCGGTGTGAATGCACTCACTGAACATGCACGCCGGAAAAAAATCGCGCTGCTCGCGCGCCGCTCGCGGTCTGAAACGGCCGTAATTCACAAGGTTTCCTACATGTGCGTTCTGTGTGCATGTGTGATGCTGATGTTGCGCGATCATGTTATTCATGCGGCGCCCGAGTGCATTTGAATCAGCATATGTCAGACTGAAAATCACGTGAAAATCGGCCAATTCTTGTCACTAGCCGATCAATCAGGGGTGCGTTTCCCGAAAGCATCGTTAGCCAACTATGGTCGCAAGTTCATCGCAATGTCCATTGAACTCTATTGGTAACGACGGAACTTGCGACCATGGTTGGCCAACGATGCTTTCGGGAAACGCACCCCAGTTCATCTCTAAAATATTAACATTAAAAGTATAATGTTAAGATAGGCTATGCAACAAATTATTATTATTTTATTTCATAACAATACTCATATTAGCAAATATTTTATATTTTATATAAATATATATTTTTTTACTTTTTTCCGCTTTTTTTCCCCAACTTGCTGCGGCCCCCCTGGCGCCCCCTGGCGGCCCCCCTCCCACTTTGAAAACCCCTGGCCTAGGTTACGCACAACACGTCAAATCAAGTTTGAAAACAGCCGCATTTTACCGCGCAGTATTTTGATTGTTCAATCTATCAATTAGACTAACACACCAATAATTTCTTATTTTTATTATTTTATTTTAAGCCATCAGAAATCTGAGGGGGCCGGACATATAAATGAGGGGGCCTAGGCCCACCCAGGCCCCCTCGTGGCTACGCCACTGGTGCTGACCCGTGTGTAATGGTGTGTGTGCTGACCCGTATGTAAGGGTGTGTGTGCTGACCCGTGTGTAAGGGTGTGTGTGCTGACCCGTGGTACGTGGCCTGCATGAGCGCCGTCCAGCCGTGCACTGAGTCCCGTTGGTCCACGTGAGCCTGTTTCTCCACCAGCATCTGCACCAGCTCCAGCTGCCCACTCACAGCCGCCATCATCAGCGGAGACGCTCCGTCAGCGTTCAGGGCGTTCACCTGCCCCGAGTCCTCCTCCACGATCTCCTTCACCAGCTGAGCGTTCCCTGCGCGACACACACTCCATCAACTCGACACTCGTTAACCCTACACTCCCGAGTCCTCCTCCACGATCTCCTTCACCAGCTGAGCGTTCCCTGCGCGACACACACTCCATCAACAGCTCTGAGATCCTTAACCCTACAGAATCACTCCAACTACAGCTCTGAGATCATTAACCCTACAGAATCACTCCAACTACAGCTCTGAGATCATTAACCCTACAGAATCACTCCATCTACAGCTCTGAGATCATTAACCCCTACAGAATCACTCCAACTACAGCTCTGAGATCATTATCCCTACAGAATCAATCCAACTACAGCTCTGAGATCATTAACCCCTACAGAATCACTCCAACTACAGCTCTGAGATCATTAACCCTGCAGAATCACTCCAACTACAGCTCTGAGATAATTAACCCTACATAATCACTCCAACTACAGCTCTGAGATCATTAACCCCAACAGAATCACTCCAACTACAGCTCTGAGATCATTAACCCCTGCAGAATCACTCCAACTACAGCTCTGAGATCATTAACCCCTACAGAATCACTCCAACTACAGCTCTGAGATCATTATCCCTACAGAATCAATCCAACTACAGCTCTGAGATCATTAACCCCTACAGAATCACTCCAACTACAGCTCTGAGATCATTAACCCCTGCAGAATCACTCCAACTACAGCTCTGAGATCATTATCCCTACAGAATCAATCCAACTACAGCTCTGAGATCATTAACCCCAACAGAATCACTCCAACTACAGCTCTGAGATCATTAACCCCTGCAGAATCACTCCAACTACAGCTCTGAGATCATTAACCCCTACAGAATCACTCCAACTACAGCTCTGAGATCATTATCCCTACAGAATCAATCCAACTACAGCTCTGAGATCATTAACCCTACAGAATCACTCCAACTACAGCTCTGAGATCATTAACCCCTGCAGAATCACTCCAACTACAGCTCTGAGATCATTAACCCCTACAGAATCACTCCAACTACAGCTCTGAGATCATTAACCCCTGCAGAATCACTCCAACTACAGCTCTGAGATCATTAACCCTACAGAATCACTCCATCTACAGCTCTGAGATCATTAACCCTACAGAATCACTCCAACTACAGCTCTGAGATCATTAACCCTACAGAATCACTCCAACTACAGCTCTGAGATCATTAACCCTACAGAATCACTCCAACTACAGCTCTGAGATCATTAACCCCTGCAGAATCACTCCAACTACAGCTCTGAGATCATTAACCCTACAGAATCACTCCAACTACAGCTCTGAGATCATTAACCCCTACAGAATCAATCCAACTACAGCTCTGAGATCATTAACCCCTGCAGAATCACTCCAACTACAGCTCTGAGATAATTAACCCTACATAATCACTCCAACTACAGCTCTGAGATCATTAACCCCTACAGAATCACTCCAACTACAGCTCTGAGATCATTAACCCTGCAGAATCACTCCAACTACAGCTCTGAGATAATTAACCCTACATAATCACTCCAACTACAGCTGAGATCATTAACCCCAACAGAATCAATCCAACTACAGCTCTGAGATCATTAACCCCTACAGAATCACTCCAACTACAGCTCTGAGATCATTAACCCCTGCAGAATCACTCCAACTACAGCTCTGAGATCATTAACCCCTACAGAATCACTCCAACTACAGCTCTGAGATCATTAACCCCTGCAGAATCACTCCAACTACAGCTCTGAGATCATTAACCCTACAGAATCACTCCATCTACAGCTCTGAGATCATTAACCCTACAGAATCACTCCATCTACAGCTCTAAGATCATTAACCCCTACAGAATCACTCCAACTACAGCTCTGAGATCATTAACCCTACAGAATCACTCCAACTACAGCTCTGAGATCATTAACCCCTACAGAATCAATCCAACTACAGCTCTAAGATCATTAACCCCTGCAGAATCACTCCAACTACAGCTCTGAGATCATTAACCCTACAGAATCACTCCAACTACAGCTCTGAGATAATTAACCCTACAGAATCACTCCAACTACAGCTCTGAGATCCTTAACCCTACAGAATCACTTCAACTACAGCTCTGAGATCCTTAACCCTACAGAATCACTCCATCTACAGCTCTGAGATCCTTAACCCTACAGAATCACTCCATCTTCATCATTCAAGCATGAAACATATACACAATTATATAGAGAATTACGTTCAAATTTTTTTTGAACAGGGACAATGTAAAATATACATTAACCTTAAAAAGGAGAGATGCATTTTACCAGGTTGTAGCACTTGTGCTAATTTCCACCTGTAGTCCCTGGGCAGGCTGATGTCAACAAATAAAGTTAATAATGCATTTATCCCAGCATTAAAATGATCACACCCTTCATTCATTCCTCAGCATTCATTTACAAATATACTCTCACGTACACATCAATTACAATACATTATGTGAACATGTTTGTTTTAAAAGAAGCCATTTTTTATTTCATAACTTAACAACTTAACAAGCTTAAAGTAAGCTTAGAGTATTTTCCAACAATGATGTAATGAAACAGTGATCATTTAAGTCTGAAGAGAGTAAATCCTGTGTTTAGGCTATTAAAGAAATGTAATTTTGCCAAAGACTTCAGGTGAAGTTAGAGCTGATCAGCACATCTCTAGCGCACAAGCACATGAGTCCCCTATAAAGTTCAGGTACAAGTCACTGCACAGACTTTTTCCTTGTTTTATTTGCACACTGAACATCAGTTGGAGCTCTTAATTTTGGACTCTTAAAGTGCATATTAATGAATTTATCTTTAAAATATACAAAATGTTCTTACAGGGGAGCACGACCCCTGAACCCCCCAGCCTAGCAGGACCAACGTCCAGCCACCAGTCAGGAAAAACCCTGATATATACTCTATAGGTTTACAATAATTTCATGTACATTAAGATTCATGTGAATAAAGGACTTTATATTATGTACACTATAATACAATGATCATTGTAGACCTTTTTGACAGTAGATTTTATCTTTAAACTTACCTAACTTCAGCGCATGGAAGACATCAGGCCGTTTCTTCTCATCATCTGTTGAGCATTGAAGAAACACAAGCACGAAATCAGGTGAAAACAGAAGCACGTTTAATATTATCGGCCTCAATCGTCTGCCAGTGTGAGCGGCTCAGTTTGAGAAGAACAACAGCTAAAGCAACACTAACCAGTCCGGCTCAGAAACAGAAGCACGTCGGTGGATAGTAACATAATTTAAATATTTAAAAAATAAACAAATAAAAACAAAGCCTACAAAACCTGAAGCTATTTTTGAAGGATACTGGAGGACAGGGTGGATTTAGTGATTTGGGGGCCCAGGCAAAATATAGGAATGGGGCCCTTTACCAACACATTTACCTGGATCATTCATGAGGTTTTCTCTGCTGTGATGCTCCCTGCTGCACGGCGGTGTCCCATAGTTGTCAAATTATTCTACATTTTTCATGTAGTCTACATGTTATAAAGGCTTTTATTCTTGTTTTAGCAACAATAGGCTATATGGTGAAATTACACTATAGGTGCATTGGGGTAATTTTCATTGTGCAATTCCCAATAACACAATAACCAAAGCTGTAATTCTATACCTTAAAATACATTTATTTTTATTTATTTTAACTACAAATTTAAATGAAAATAAAAACAATGGAAATTAAACAATTTAACACACTTAAATTATTATTTAAACCAAAAAAGAAGTAAAAAGTGCAGCGCGTCCAATGGGGTGTCAGAGTTGAGTGCCTGTGTAACTGTGCATGCAGACTCTACTTGGGTCCTTCACAGAAATGAGTGAGCAACATTTAAAACAATAAAAATAGAATACGCACTGTTGCTCAGTATTACAATTTTTCTGAATTGCTAAAACACTAAACCCCATTCTCTGAACCAAATTCTCAATAACTTAAACCAATTTGTCTATTAAATCACTCTTTCTGTAAAACATTAAACAAGTTCAGGTCGTTAAAACACTGTTTGCAAATCTCATGCACTCATTTTGCAAAACTCTAAACACATTCTCACTCACTAAACACATTTTACACTGTGATACACTTAAGTTTCAAAACGCTAAACACAGGCAGGCGAAAGTTAAACACATCTACAACACAGTTGTCATCGTTTACACACAACGACTCAGAATTGTTCACACTTATTTCTAGTGATGAGACCAAACCAACTGTACATAATACAAGTCAGTTCAGAGTCAAAACTGACTCAAAATGTTGCACTGAATGTTGATACCAACAATGGATGGAAACAATAGAGAAGAGGGAGAATGTGTGTGTAAGAGGAAGAGTGTGTGTGAGTAAGAGGAGGAAGAGTGTGTGTGTGAGAGTGTGTGTGTAAGAGGAGGAAGAGTGTCTGTGTAAGAGGAGGAAGAGTGTGTGTGTGTAAGAGGAGGAAGAGTGTCTGTGTAAGAGGAGGAAGAGTGTGTGTGTGAGAGTGTGTGTGTAAGAGGAGGAAGAGTGTCTGTGTAAGAGGAGGAAGAGTGTGTAAGAGGAGGAAGAGTGTGTGTAAGAGGAGGAAGAGTGTGTGTGTGTAAGAGGAGGAAGAGTGTGTGTGTGATTTTTTTAATTTTATTAAAGCTAATAGAACTAGATGTTTCAATCCCCTTAGTAGGAAACTCTTGATAGTAGCAGTCGGTGTGGAGTGGTGAAAAAGGGTAAGGTATGTCATTGGGGTCATCAGGTGGGCACCCTGCTTCATCGACGTTTCGTTGATTGAAGCCCACAACGTCTCCAGAAGGCTCAACAGTGTACCCAGCGTCCCAGGTACACCCCCCTCCATGCCATACCCTCCATATCCCTGATGGACTCTGCCTGGCAGGGGCGTCCTTCTCCCTGAGTCGGGCCTAAGCCTGACCGCATACCATCTGTCTCTACCTTGCTGCCCAGTTGGGGTCCTTACGCTTGATCCAGAGCCAGTTACTGCTTTTTTCGGCAGCACTTGACATAGACTTGATGGCCTGTTGGAGAGAGCGACCCTTCACCCCTATTTTCCTCAGAAAACTGGTGGTAGAAGTGGCAACAAATCCCCTGCATCCCACTTCTACCGGGAAGATGCTGGTCTTCCAGCCGTTCTGGGATGCTTCAGCTGCCAGGTCGGAATATTTGTTCTTTTTCCTCTCATAAGCCTCTTCAACCCCATCTTCCCATGGTACTGTTAATTCCACAACATATGCTAACTTTGTTGTTGGAGACCACAGGACCATGTCTGGCCGGAGTGTTGTAACCACTATTTCTGGGGGAAACACAAGCTTCTTATCAAGGTCCACTTCCAATTTCCAATCCCGCGCTGACTGCAGGATGCTTGCATCCTTAGGTGTTGTACTGTGCTCTTGATGTTGGCCAGCTGGTACGAAATTTGTGAAGTTGACCTCTCCTGCTGATGTTTGTGGGAGATTGTTTGTTGTAGTTCGTTTCTGTTCCAATATTACTGCCAGTTCTCTGAGTACTTGGTTATGCCGCCAAGTATAGCGCCCTTGGGTGAGACTTATAGTACACCCTGATAGAATGTGCCTTAGGGATGCAGGTACTTGACACAGGGAACAGGCGGGATCTTCTCCATACCACTCTTTCAGATTTTGAGGGGAGGGTAGCAGGTCGTATGTGGCCCTGATTACAAAACTCAGCCGTGCTCCCTCCATCTGCCAGATGTCACGCCAGCTGAGCTTTTTCTTCTCCAGGCCCTCCCAGTTGGTCCATCTCCCTTGCTTGGCCATTGATATGGCTTTGGCATGTCGCTCTCCCTCCTCCTGTCTCCTAACCTCTTCTACCACTAGCTGTCTCTTCTGCACTGCTGTTGCTTTATGCCACAGAGGAGTTTTGGGGATGAGTCCAAACCCTGCCCTTCCATGCTGTACTTGTCCAACCACATCTCTGAAATGAAGCGCAGACTTTGCACTCCGAACAGCTTCTGATGGAATCCACTTCCTTCCCGCTACCACCCGGGGGGCCGCTGTTCGAATGACTACATCCTCTGATTCAGATAGGGTCATAACGAGCCTTGCTTTGGTGCATTTGAACTCCTCCACGAGCCCTGTGATTGGTAATTCCAACTTGCCATGTCCATAAAGGCCAACGGAACTTAAACAACGTGGAATTCCAAGCCACTGCTTCAGCTGTGTGCTTATCAGCCGTTCCAACTTTTCAACCTTGGTGATGGGGATCTCATACACAGTTAACGGCCACAAGAGTCTTGGGAGTATTCCAAATTGAAAACACCATAACTTAAGTTTTCCTGGCAACAAGGTCTTGCTGATGCGCTCCATGTACAGGCTGGTATCATTTTTTAGTTGTTCAAACTGCTCGGTGTCTTTGAGCTTCGCATCATACCATCTCCCCAAACTCTTTACTGGCATTTCTGATACAGTTGGGACAGTTGTTCCGCCAATATGAAATCTTTGGTCTGTGACTTGGCCTTTCACGATAGAGATGCTTCTGCACTTATTGGGCTTTAACTTCATCCTCGCCCATGTTATATTTTGATGAAGTTTCTCCAGCAATCTCTTGGTGCAGGGGACAGTTGTTGTGAGTATTGTTAGATCATCCATATAGGCTCGAATTGGTGGTAACCTCTGATTACATTGTAGTCGTTCTCCTCCCACAACCCATTTCGAGGCTCTAATAATGATCTCCATTGCCATCGTGAAGGCCAATGGGGAGATGGTACACCCCGCCATGATGCCTACCTCCAGCGGTTGCCAACTTGTGGTGAAGTCTGATGTTGTAAGGCAAAACTGTAAGTCCTGGAAGTAGTGTTTCACTAGATTTGTGATTGTAGTCGGCACTTGGAAGAAATCAAAGGCAGCCCACAGAACTGAATGAGAAACTGAACCAAAGGCATTGGCCAGATCAAGGAACAAGACGTGAAGATCTTTCCCTTCTTTCTTTGCAGTCTGGATTTGATGCCATATGATGCTGTTATGTTCAAGGCATCCCGAAAAGCCTGCAATGCCAGCCTTTTGGATTGATGTGTCAATGAAGTGGTTTTGTTTTAAATACTGTGTCAGTCGGTTTGCCAACACTTTGAAAAAGATCTTGCCTTCAATGTTCAGAAGGTTTATCTGGCGGAACTGTTCAATGGTTTTTGAGTTCTTTTCTTTTGGGATGAACACCCCTCCCGCTCTTCGCCAGGCTTTCGGGATGATTTGCTTGACCCACGCCACTTTCATGTTTTTCCACAGAATTTTCACAACATCTGGAGTGTTCTTGTAGACACTATACGATACGCCGTTAGGGCCTGGTGCAGATGCCGCTCTTGCCTTTTTCACTGCCTGCTTCACCTCGCTCAGTTTGGGAGGGCTGATATCAAACTGATGTTGTGGTGGTGATATTGGAGGTATGTCAGTGGGGACAACGATCGGTTCATCTTTTTTCCTATTAGTATAGATGGTTCTCAGATGCTCTTCAACCTGGTCTTTTGATGTTTTCAGGGATCCACTCTTCTCCTTTGTGAGTATGCCTTTCACAAATTTAAAAGGGTCTTTATAGAAATCGGTTCTAGCTTTTTCTTTCTTTTTCCGGCGCTTCCGTAGGCTTTCTGCTCGGTGGAGTTTTGAGAGTCTGTGCTTTAAGTCCTTTTGAAGGAAGTTGATGCCTTCCCTTTCTTCTACTGTCGCCTTTCTCCACAACTTTCTTAGCCGTCGCCTCTCTTTCACAAGTTGTTGGATTTCTTGAAGCCGACGGGACTTGGGGGCGGGAAGCATGTCTTTCTTTCTGACTTGCTCCTTCACTCCACATTTCTCCTCTCCGTAGCTGTAGATAAGGTCACCCATCTTCTCCAGCTTCTTCTCGGCTGATCCTTTGATGTTATTTAGGATAAGGCTTAAGTCTGTATTGATGGTTTCCCACTCCTTGCTGTTAGACTTTGGCCATTTGACCAACGGCTTACATCCTTGCATGTTTTCTTTTTTGCGGTGGGCTGGTTGTTGTCTTGGACTGGTGGTTTTGCCTGAAGCCTTCTCCTCATTCCCTGGGGTGCTGATTCTCTGCGGACTATGGGGTTCTTCCTGCCGCTGATTTTCATCCGACTGATTTAACCTTCTTCTTGACAGAATCTGGTCAATGCGGGGCCCTGGGTTGATGGTTCTCAGGCATTTCATCCGTCCTTGATGTATCTTAAGACCATGGGTTGATGTTACTTTCGCCCATCCACACACGCAAGTCTGAAGAACATTTCCAGCTGCTGGTTTCTCAAGAGTCTTACTACTTCCTTCATTCAGTGTCATGTCCATTCCGAGGGTCATTACCGGGAGGTCAGTCTGTGAGTCTTCTTGCGCCCCTGCTCTCGCAGACTCTAGGGGTATTCTTCTTTTTGAACTTTTCGTAGCCAGATAAGGTGGCTCTTGTGCCCTAATAGGGTGACGGAGCCTGCTGCTATGGGGAGCTAGCCCATAACAGCCCCGTTGGGGTCTATTTCCTCCTGTCAACTGTCTCTCCATGCTGTCACACGGTCTTTCCCATGTCGTCAGCTGCACTTTCACAACAGTCACTGGGTTTTCTTCCAGAAGATCATTAAAGCTAATAGAACTAGATGTTTCAATCCCCTTAGTAGGAAACTCTTGATAGTAGCAGTCGGTGTGGAGTGGTGAAAAAGGGTAAGGTAGGTGAGAGTGTGTGAGTAAGAGGAGGAAGAGTGTGTGAGTAAGAGGAAGAGTGTGTGAGTAAGAGGAGGAAGAGTGTGTGTGTAAGGGGAAGAGTGTGTGAGTAAGAGGAGGAAGAGTGTGTGTGTGTAAGGGGAAGAGTGTGTGAGTAAGAGGAGGAAGAGTGTGTGTGTAAGAGGAGGAAGAGTGTGTGTGTAAGAGGAGGAAGAGTGTGTGAGTAAGAGGAGGAAGAGTGTGTGTGTGAGAGGAGGAAGAGTGTGTGTGTAAGAGGAGGAAGAGTGTGTGAGTAAGAGGAGGAAGATTGTGTGTGTAAGAGGAGGAAGAGTGTGTGTGTAAGAGGAGGAAGAGTGTGTGTGTAAGAGGAGGAAGAGTGTGTGAGTAAGAGGAGGAAGATTGTGTGTGTAAGAGGAGGAAGAGTGTGTGTGTAAGAGGAGGAAGAGTGTGTGTGTAAGAGGAGGAAGAGTGTGTGTGTAAGAGGAGGAAGAGTGTGTGTGTAAGAGGAGGAAGAGTGTGTGTGTGTAAGAGGAGGAAGAGTGTGTGTGTGTAAGAGGAGGAAGAGTGTGTGTGTGAGAGTGTGTGAGTAAGAGGAGGAAGAGTGTGTGAGTAAGAGGAAGAGTGTGTGAGTAAGAGGAGGAAGAGTGTGTGTGTAAGGGGAAGAGTGTGTGAGTAAGAGGAGGAAGAGTGTGTGTGTGTAAGGGGAAGAGTGTGTGAGTAAGAGGAGGAAGAGTGTGTGTGTAAGAGGAGGAAGAGTGTGTGTGTAAGAGGAGGAAGAGTGTGTGAGTAAGAGGAGGAAGAGTGTGTGTGTGTAAGAGGAGGAAAAGTGTGTGTGTGTGTGTAAGAGGAGGAAGAGTGTGTGTGTGTGTGTGTGTGTGTGTGTGTGTGTGTGTGTGTGTGTGTGTGTGTGAGAGTGTGTGATTAAGAGGAGGAAGAATGTGTGAGTAAGAGGAAGAGTGTGTGAGTAAGAGGAGGAAGAGTGTGTGTGTAAGAGGAGGAAGAGTGTGTGTGTAAGGGGAAGAGTGTGTGAGTAAGAGGAGGAAGAGTGTGTGTGTAAGGGGAAGAGTGTGTGAGTAAGAGGAGGAAGAGTGTGTGAGTAAGAGGAGGAAGAGTGTGTGTGTAAGAGGAGGAAGAGTGTGTGAGTAAGAGGAGGAAGAGTGTGTGTGTAAGAGGGGGAAGAGTGTGTGAGTAAGAGGAGGAAGAGTGTGTGTGTAAGAGGGGGAAGAGTGTGTGAGTAAGAGGGGGAAGAGTGTGTGTGTAAGAGGAGGAAGAGTGTGTGTGTAAGAGGGGGAAGAGTGTGTGAGTAAGAGGGGGAAGAGTGTGTGAGTAAGAGGAGGAAGAGTGTGTGTGTAAGAGGGGGAAGAGTGTGTGTGTAAGAGGAGGAAGAGTGTGTGAGTAAGAGGAGGAAGAGTGTGTGTGTAAGAGGAGGAAGAGTGTGTGAGTAAGAGGAGGAAGAGTGTGTGTGTAAGAGGGGGAAGAGTGTGTGAGTAAGAGGGGGAAGAGTGTGTGAGTAAGAGGAGGAAGAGTGTGTGTGTAAGAGGGGGAAGAGTGTGTGAGTAAGAGGAGGAAGAGTGTGTGTGTAAGAGGAGGAAAAGTGTGTGTGTGTGTAAGAGGAGGAAGAGTGTGTGTGTGTGTGTGTGTGTGTGTGTGTGTGTGTGTGTGTGAGAGAGTGTGTGATTAAGAGGAGGAAGAATGTGTGAGTAAGAGGAAGAGTGTGTGAGTAAGAGGAGGAAGAGTGTGTGTGTAAGAGGAGGAAGAGTGTGTGTGTAAGGGGAAGAGTGTGTGAGTAAGAGGAGGAAGAGTGTGAGTAAGAGGAGGAAGAGTGTGTGTGTAAGAGGAGGAAGAGTGTGTGAGTAAGAGGAGGAAGAGTGTGTGTGTAAGAGGAGGAAGAGTGTGTGAGTAAGAGGAGGAAGAGTGTGTGTGTAAGAGGGGGAAGAGTGTGTGAGTAAGAGGGGGAAGAGTGTGTGAGTAAGAGGAGGAAGAGTGTGTGTGTAAGAGGAGGAAGAGTGTGTGAGTAAGAGGAGGAAGAGTGTGTGTGTAAGAGGGGGAAGAGTGTGTGAGTAAGAGGGGGAAGAGTGTGTGTGTAAGAGGAGGAAGAGTGTGTGAGTAAGAGGAGGAAGAGTGTGTGAGTAAGAGGAGGAAGAGTGTGTGAGTAAGAGGAGGAAGAGTGTGTGTGTAAGGGGAAGAGTGTGTGAGTAAGAGGAGGAAGAGTGTGTGAGTAAGAGGAGGAAGAGTGTGTGTGTAAGGGGAAGAGTGTGTGAGTAAGAGGAGGAAGAGTGTGAGTAAGAGGAGGAAGAGTGTGTGTGTAAGAGGAGGAAGAGTGTGTGAGTAAGAGGAGGAAGAGTGTGTGTGTAAGAGGAGGAAGAGTGTGTGAGTAAGAGGAGGAAGAGTGTGTGTGTAAGAGGGGGAAGAGTGTGTGAGTAAGAGGGGGAAGAGTGTGTGAGTAAGAGGAGGAAGAGTGTGTGTGTAAGAGGAGGAAGAGTGTGTGAGTAAGAGGAGGAAGAGTGTGTGTGTAAGAGGGGGAAGAGTGTGTGAGTAAGAGGGGGAAGAGTGTGTGTGTAAGAGGAGGAAGAGTGTGTGAGTAAGAGGAGGAAGAGTGTGTGAGTAAGAGGAGGAAGAGTGTGTGAGTAAGAGGGGGAAGAGTGTGTGTGTAAGAGGGGGAAGAGTGTGTGTGTGCAGAATCAGCAGAATCTCTCCCACTGACGGTGATTCTGCAGCTGCACAACTCTTCTGAGTGACTGTAACATGCTTTTTTCATTTAGAGTATTTTACTGTAACCTTTTTGGCTTTTGAAGTTGGGTCACTGTGTTCAATACTATACAATATTCAGTACAATACTTTACTTGCAGTGCATACAGTATACCATTTATTCACCTTAAGTAGTTGCAAAATTTGTTTACTTTGTTACAATATACTTTTTTTTCTGTAACTGCATGCTTTGGATTCTGTGTTCTCCATTTTTTGTTGTAGTGTCTAATGAATGAACTCTAGTGTGTATAATATTGACTCGTGTGTATGATCTGAAAGCATTTGATTTTGAGCAGATAAAATGGTTTTGAGGCAATTGTTTAATTTGCCAGAAGAATCAGAGATTCTCTGAATGTAGTTTGAAAATTTGGCTTTGAGAAAGTGAGTGATGGTTTCAAGAAATGTGTTTTAGCAATTCAGAAAAACTGTAAGTTATAGCTTGAGATGCATGATATTTTCATTTGCTACCAGCAGGACACACACGCAGCCTTTCAACATGGACGCGCAGACGGTTGTCCTGGTAACACACACCCCATGCGTGCTGAACGCGCATCACGTATATAAAAAGCATTTTAAGGGGGCCCTTGTATTTTGGGGGCCAAGGCGGTCGCCTACCTTTGCCTGACGGTGAGTCCGCCTCTGCTGGAGGATCATCAGCAGTGAGTCTGAACGTGTGTATCTGTTCTACACTGATCTCAATCAGACGAGAGAGTTCGTTATGGGTAGAATTGAAAAATGCAGCAGAATTGAAGAACAGAAGTGATGAAGAAGACTGGGGTGATGGGTTAGGGTTAGGGTTAGCGTTAGATGAAGCATTAGGTTTGTGAAAAGACAACGCCTTCTCCCCAGACAACCACTCTGGGCTGTCCAGTTTGGGTTAGGGAGGACGCAGGAATGCACTGGCGGTTGCATGTTTTTGATAGGACTGATCCACTCTTTAGCTGTTTTTAGCTCAACAAATCTTAATCTTATCAATCTTATCCTATCTTTCAACAAACCTTTCTCTTGGTTCTCTTGTTTTTAATACCTCTTTCCATCGCATCAATTCTCCTATCCTGCTCCTATTTCCCTTAGGGCCCACCTATGGCCCAATCTCCTGTAGAAGTAAGTTGAGGTGTGTTTGGACCCAGGGCTAGTCCCATGGTGTTGGAATTCGGTCCCAATCTCCTGTAAGGGGCAAGTTTAGGTATGTTTGGACCCAGGGATTGCCCAATTGCACTGTAATTACACCTCCCTCCTGTGGTAGGGTTAGGTATGTTGTAGGTAAAAGGCAGTCTGAACGAGCTAGGAAAAGATCCATCTCCCCCTAAAAAAAGTGGGTTAGGGTTATTCTTAGGGTTTTCTTTCATCGTCTTCCTAGATCTATCAACCAAAGACATGTCATCAGTGGTGTACCTCAGGATCATTGGGTGTTTTGGCTCTTTAAACACCAGGGCCCATATTCTTAAAGCTTCTAAGAATCCTCTCAGAAAACTCCTAATTTAGCTTAAAAACTTCTATGTAGAAGTCTTAGCTTAAGAGCGGTTTGGGATCGATCTGAGAGCAACTCCGAGCAAGGAAAAGACAATAACTTTTGCTTTCCGCAAGATATCCAAGGTCACCCAAAAAGGGCCCGTGTCACAGGGCTCATATTGGTGGTACCTTAGTAACAAGCTTCTACCAATTATCCCCCCCTAAGGCACCTGAAACTCACAACAGACATCACACTTACCGTAGTAAGATGCAATCGCAAGGAACCTATGTCCTAACTAACCTCTATCTTCTCTTCCCACCTTATCCCTCTACACCAACTGTCACACTCCTGGTTTACCCAATTACCCATACCCACAATCCTTTGTGGTCCAATTACCTCTAGTCATAACATTGTTACTTCCACGAGTTTCTACCAATAACCGTTCCCTTCAACCTAACCTCCCTCTGACCTCTCCAAGGCTTATTATTTGTGACCTGGCAGTTCAAATCTTGATTTTATTAGTCACCATCTTCCTGTAACTCATTCCCATACCTTAGCCTCTTCTTCACCTATTAAACCTTTCCCCAACCATCATTTAAACCAAAACTTGTTTTTGGTGCTGGTTTCCAGCCTGGTCTCTATCACCTTCTCCACCCACTACACCATAAAAATCTCTCCAGCTTCCCTATCTGCTCCCAGTCTCATTTCCCATTACTTTTACTCACCAACCATCTAATCTAATTATCCCTATCTCCATATTCCCTTTATCCAATCCATAACCAACCTGTTTTAATTTCAATATTTTTTTTATTATAATTTTTTATTCCTTTGCAGGATTCGAACTCTGATATTCCTGTTCCGAACATACTCTTCCAACCAAACCCCTCACTAGTTTCTACCACTCTCTGACCACTATAATCCATCACCCACTTATTCTATTTGTTTTCCACCACTTTATCCATCCAAACCACCCCGCCCTGTCCCTCACCGACCTACTAATCTCATCAAACCTTCATCTGGAAAAAAAAAATTTTTTTAAG
This sequence comes from Scardinius erythrophthalmus, assembly GCF_964197995.2. Taxonomy (NCBI): domain Eukaryota; kingdom Metazoa; phylum Chordata; class Actinopteri; order Cypriniformes; family Leuciscidae; genus Scardinius; species Scardinius erythrophthalmus. The sequence goes on along the minus strand of NC_138242.1, from coordinate 34,523,676 downwards.
TGGGACAGGAACCCTGGTCTCCCCGTTACCCTTCCCCTCTCATTAACCCCTACACCATCCAGCCTTTCGATCTACTTCCATCTATATCTAATTGTCCCTAAGTTTATAAACTCTATTTTCTTATGACAAACTCAGATTTCCCTACTCCCCCCACCAAACCCATAATCTAATCACTTGGTTTTATCCAAATTTTATCCATGCTGGTTTCGGACCCTGGTCTTCCCTGTTACCAAACACCCTCAACCAACCATTGTCCCATCCGACCTGTCCTTCCCTTGCCCCCTATTTTTCCCTTTTTTGTATTCACTCAACTCCCATTATTACCCTTTTGTTTTTAGAAAGGACCATTCTCAATAATTACACCAACTAAAGATGATTTCACCATACTTTATTGATACTTTCATGCCCCTTTACTGTTTACCACATTCAACCCCTTGGGGAACATTGTGCCCAGCCTCCTGATCCAAAAATTTCCCCTTCTCAACCTATCCTTCTTCACCCACTCTGGGTTGTGTTCCAATCCACCTATTTTCAGATTCTGGATCCCATGCCTCTCAGAATGAGGTACTATGTGCCCCTTGTGACGTATCCCCTTCCTAATTGTGAACCTATGGGCCCACATTCTGGTGAGGATGGAGTTTCTGGTTTCACCCACATATTTCACCCTGTATCGAGAGGATCTGATAAAACTCCCAATCGTCCTCCTCTTACAATCGTCCTCCTCTTACAATCGTCCCAGTTCTGGTTGGAATTTTTTTTGTTGGCCCCAGTTTACTGTGAACCACCATGTCCTGAAGATTCCTTCCCCTCTTAAAGGCCGCCACCGTCCTGCATTGAGTTCCTAATGCTTCGTCGTGGGTTAGGGTTAGGGTTAGCTTTAGCTGAAGGGTTAGGGTTAGGGTTAGCTTTAACCGAAGGGTTGGGGTTAGCTTTAGCTGAAGCGCATGAGACGCTCACCTGGCTGTGGGCGGGCGGACGGTGGTGATGGGGTACAGGGTTAGGGTTAGCTTTAGCTGAAGCGCGTAAGATGCTCACCTGGCTGCGGGCGGACGGTAGTGATGGGGTCCAGGTAACCCTTGACCTCTCTGTGCCGCAGCGCCAGCTCGAAGGCGGTCTTGCCCAGCACGTTGATCTGGTCAGGGTCAGCTCCTCGCTCCACCAGCTGCTGTGTGACGCTTAGCCTCCCGCTGGCCGCCGCTAGCATCAGCGCGCTCCAGCCCGTGCTCTTCTGCGCGAAGCTAACGTCAGCGCCCCAGTCCAACAGCAGCTGGACCACGGACTCGTGCCCGTGCTGGGCAGCGGCTAGCAGAGCTGTGACCTCCAGGAAGCTCCTGCCGGTGACCCCGCTGACCCCGCTGCCCTCCGCCACACACAGGTGGTCCAGGTCATCCACGAAGGCGCCGTTCTCCAGCAGGAGTTTGGCTAGCTGAGCGTGACCCCCGCGCGCCGCTATGGTGAGGACGCTAGCGCCCAGACGGTTCCGGCCGTTGATCTCGGCACCGTTCTCCAGCAGGAGGTGAGCCACAGTCACATGACCAAACCTGCGGAAACCACAATAGCACATGCAGACGTCTGCGTTTCAATTAATCCTGTTACACACTGAGGCAACGTCTACATTAATCCGGATTCATTAGAAAACGCCGCTTTCGTTTAAAAACAGCCTCCCTCCACACTAGCGTTTTCAGATGTTTCAGTGTGGATGAGAAACCTTTGGAAAACGCTAAATTCCCCTTTACTGCGCATGTGCAAAACCTCACAAAAACTCAATGAGATGATACAGACGGAAAAATAAACAAGTTATCAAACAATTCTTCTGACAGGATCATTTTATTTAGCAAGATTTCTCATAATTCACTGATGCGTCCAGATCACACTCACTCACCATTATATGTTTGGCCTAAAACACAAGAGCTCTCATGTTTGGCAAATGTGAGTAAATTCTGTCATCTTTGCAGGACTGTGATATGAAGAGTGTGTGAAGTGACATATTTAAGCAGCTGTGTGAAAGTGAACGGCACATAACAGGCACAATACTGCTATAAACATCAATATCTATTGGTACAATATGTGTCACATGACTAAACTTACGTCATCGTTTTAAAATACCTCAGTTTTGACAGTCCACACTACAGCACGAAAACAGCGTTTTCAAATGTATCCCCTTTGGAGAGCGTTTTCAAAAAGCTGTTTCCATGAATAAAAACGCCGTCTCAGTGTGGCGGAAGGACAGAGAGAGAGAGATGCGTTTTCAAACGAAACCGTATTAGTGTGGACAAGGCCTGAGACAAGGCTTTATCACTGTTCAGTGCCGATTATGTCCAAATGAATGAGTGCTAATATTATGAAACAAATGGAATTGACTTCAATTATGAAAAACACTGAATACTAATTATACTAATTAATGAATAAACATTCTCATTACTCTGTACAGTAAGTCACAGTTTATCACAGCTGTAAACAACGCAATAATAAACATAATGCTAATCAGTCATAATTATCTTTAGTTTGATAAGCCAGATTCATCAAGCACTAAACGACAGCTGGTAAAAATTAAGAATAAATATGATATGAAAGAGACAGCTGATCTGGAAATGAATCATTTATTTATTTCCATCCAGACCTGAATGACTTATTTTCTTCTGTGGAACATAAAACAGAGGAAAAGTTTAGAGAAAAACAGTACACTTAAAAAAATGTAAGAATAAATAAATAATAAATATAAAAGTAACTCCTTAAAAAAATTATTTAAGTAAATGAGCTGTTTGATTTAAATAAATAATACATATGACAGTATAGATTTATAATGTACGTAAGAAAGTAATGATGAAACTAAACATTTGCCAATTTTACACCACACATTTATAATATTACAGGGTTAGTTCACCCCAAAATGAGAATTCTGTCAGTAATTACTCTCCCTCATGTTGTTCCAACCCCGTAAGACTCTCGTTCATCTTCGCAACACAAATTAAGATATTTTTGATTAGATCTGAGAGCGCTCTCACTCAGTGCTCGAATTGAGTCAAGTCTTATGGGGGGTCCCCAAGTTTTTTTGGGCGGGGGGTTGGTTAGTCTCGCAATATACACTTTATACAAAATATACAATATATTTGATCATAATATGCATAAATATATACTATTTATTAAAAACGCTTGAATTCACACACACACATATATATATATATTCTTTTAAATTACTTACTTGAGTAATATGGATTTAGAGGGTGACAAAGCAGCAGACCCAAAAGGGCAGCTATGGCAAATATACCAGGCCACTACATATAAGGCACTTGAACACCCGTAAAAGCAAGTGACTTCAAAATACATTGAAATGTCTCAAAAACAGTAGAAAATAATCAGATGGCTTTCAGTCTCACTGGATGGTATCACTGTCAGATTCAACAGTGGCACAGGGATAATTATTTCATAATGTCTCCGAAAGCAGTGAAAAGAGAGCAGTCAGTAACTTCAAAAGGATATCTATCTTCACAACTTTTTTATTACTTAAACAGTAGCAAAAGAATGGAAAAATACTATCAGGCTGTAATGATGTAGTATGAACCCAGGTGCAGGAGTTTTACTCAAAGAGTGCAGGACAACTGGGCAAACAGGATACAGTCTTTGGAATAGTTTATAAGTTTAACATAGGGATGTCCATGATTGATGTGACACTGTGATAATGTTTGTTCCAAAAGACTTGATTAAATGCATGAAACTTGTTTATTATAAATTGTGGCAAAACAGGCTGTCAGCCTGTGTGTTGGTTGGGATTTTTCAACTATTTCAGCACATACGATTTTTAAATAGTTACATCCAGTAGGTGGCGGCAAAGCACTGTCATGAGTGAGTGAGTCAGCAGACTATTCAACCATTTCAGTGAAAAAGGCTGCTTTATTCATAAACAAACAATACTATGGCAATCAAAATAAATCATTGCTATTTCAAGAGTGAATCCCGCATAAATGCGTAAGTTATGTAATTCCCAAAACTTTGCCGTGTTTATACAGCCTTTGGTCCTAGCAGCATGAAAAACAAGTCATATACAAATAAATACAAATTCTGAATGGATATAAAGCATAGAAAGCGCACAACGAGCCCTCCCTTTATAATTACTAAAAATCTGTTATCCATCTTCATCGCGATCTCTAGCACTAGCACTCCTGTAGAACCATAGTAACGTAAGCCTAAATGTTGAATATATGCTAGGAATATAAAAGCCCCGACATGGAGTGGATAAATGTTAGATATAAAGTAGAAAGATATATAGCGAGAGACAATTACCCCTCAAAAAAGTAAGTAAGCTTTCTCTTCCCGACTGCGAGTGGAGGTTTATTTTTCTCCATATTTTAAAAGCTAAAATTAGCTTCACCGGAGCGGCGCCAAACAAACAGTCCTGTCAGTCGACGATGTCATGCGCGCGCACAGCTCTCTTTAGGCGGGGCGTTTACATTTTAAAGAGACATGACAACTAGCCTATAAACACACTTAAAATAAATTATTGTAAATAATCAATTCACGATATTTACTGTATCCTTTGCATGCATTTATTTTGTCAATACATACAATACATTTTGATTTGTCATTATTATTTTTACTAAAATAAAAATATCCGAGGGACCCCCCTAATTCTATTTTTTACTTCTTATGGGGGGTCCCTAATACCTTATGGGGGGTCCCGGATCCCCCCAGCCCCCCCTCAATTCGAGCACTGCTCTCACTCCTCCATAGGCTGCGGGGCAATTTCATTCTGCCGGCTCAGAGAAGTTGGTAAAGACATCGTTAGAATAGTCCGAGTGACTACAGTGGCTCCACCTTAAGTTTATCAAGCTTATCGAGAATACTTTTTGTGCGCAAAAAAAAATACTTTTTGTGCGTCATCTTCTCAGTTCTCGCGCATGCGTCGCGGCTCTCGTGAACTCACTCAGAAGAAAATGAATAGTTGAATAAAGTCGTTATTTTTCTGTTTTTTTTTTGCGCACAAAAAGTATTCTCGATAAGCTTGATAAACTTAAGGTGGAGCCACTGTAGTCACTCGGACTATTCTAACGATGTCTTTACCAACTTCTCTGAGCCGGCAGAATGAAATTGCCCCGCAGCCTATGGAGGAGTGAGAGCGCTCTCAGATCTAATCAAAAATATCTTAATTTGTGTTGCGAAGATGAACGAGAGTCTTACGGGGTTGGAACAACATGAGGGAGAGTAATTACTGACAGAATTCTCATTTTTGGGTGAACTAACTCTTTAATCTTTCTCAGTATAACTGATCATAAGTATTAAGAAACACTCTGTCTTTATGATGGAGTCCTTCGATATTATTAAAAGACTGAAAACCCCTGAAATATGAACAAACAAACAGCAGTAATTTCCCAAAATATGCTCTTTTATGTTCCACATGAATTAATGATGACAGAATGATGATTGCCACATGACCACAGCTGATCATCTTAAATAAACTAAGCCTATATTGAGTTATCTCCCTCAGATCAGCAGAGCAGGAGTGAATCTGGAGTTGTTAGCATCATGATTATGGTTATGATGATGATTATGATTATGGATCTGCACCTGGCGGCCTGCATGAGCGGGGTCCAGCCGTGCTGGTTCCGAAGGTCCACTGATGCGCCTTTCCTGAGCAGGAACCGGACCAGGGGCTCGTGCCCGCCGGCGGCCGCGAGCATCAGCGCCGTGTTTCCCTCGTCATCGGTCCCGTCCACATGCGCGCGCCCGCCCGGCTCCTCCAGCACGCGCCGCGCGCTCTCCAGGTCGCCCTCGTCACACAGTCGGAACCACAGTCCCACACTCATGCCCGAACCCGAACCCGAACCGCGAGGTTATACACTCTAAACACTCACACTCTTTCTCTCTCTCTCACACACACACACACACACAGTGGCAATCAGAAACTTCTTCAGTTCAGCTGCTCGAGTTCCTGTGCATGCGCACAGACGCTTGCTTCCTCTGGGATTCCAGTGGAACAACAACAGAACCGAGTCACAGACATTAACATTGCGACACCTGCTGGTCAAACATGAAGAGTCACATTACATCAACATTCTCCAGCCATCCCATCAGTTCCCATGGACAAAATCAAGCTCCTACATTTGCAAATGTTTATGCAGCAGCGTCTGTAAAATTTGTGGTATTTTACTAATTTGTAGGGCTTATTTTTGTGTGTGTCGTGGCTAATCAGGCCAATTAGAGAACATTTTTTGGCAGAGAAAAGCAGAGAATTTGTGTCTATGATGCAAGAGTCACAGTACAAACAGTACAAGAGCCCAGAATAGCTGCGATCTGAACATCAGACTGTGATCTACAGTGAATCAGGGCGTGTGATGAGCGTCAGTGGCCAGCAGGGGTCAGTCGCGCTCCACTGGAGAAACACTGTTCATCTCCAGAAATCAACATCACACTCTTTAACCGAGGACAGCAAACATAAAGGCATGCCTCACTGTAAATATAAAGTACATGAGCAGCAGATTGTGTCCCTGCTCATGAATACTGTCATCAAGAGGGGTTTAATGATGATGTTGTGAGTTGGATTATGTGCACAGATGATGTTGAAGCGGCTCTTTTTACTGCATTTATTCTGGGCATTAATTTACTCAAGCTAAATGATTCAGGATTCAGGGGCCATTTACTGATGCGTAATGACTTAGGCTTAAAGGGAAAGTGTCATCATTTACTCAACCTCAAGTTGTTCCAAACCTGTACAAGTTTCTTTCTTCTGTTGAACATAAAATATGATATTTTAACGAATTTTGGTAGCCAGACAGTTTACGGTAGCCATTGACTTGTTGTGTTCAACAGAAGAAAGACACTCATACAGGTTCGGAACAACTTGAGGAGTAAATGATGACAGAATCTTCATTTTTAGGTGTACTTTCCCTTTAAACTCCCTAAATGTTTTTATTTATTAATGTTCGCACTTTACATGCTGTGTTAAAGAATCATATGTGTCGATTTATGAATTAAAAATATACTTATAATGGCCTTAAATTATCTTACACTAAGTCATCCAAGGTATTAATTTAGTTGTATTTAAAATGTAATTTTAATGATACATTTGTTGGTTTTTAAATATATGTTAGTAAGCTGTTTGTTGATATGTCTGAAATAAAGTAAATATGAAACTGAAGGATATGAGCAGAAGGTCCTGGTGAAAACCCATTACACACAGACGAGGGTCAGTGAACGAGAGAGCAACACACTTCATTCGTTCTTCCTGCAGGATAAACACCATAAATACATTTAGTCTCTGATAGCGGAAATGAACACAAACCAAACAACCCTGGGAACATTTCATTTATCGACTTCCACATCTCAACTCACGAAAGAATGTGAGGATTATTTTTAGAAACAAACACAATTTCTTCTCTAAAATGATTCATGATTCAAGTCCAGAGACACAGTTGAAGAACATGACAATAACCAGAATTAACCAGTATTATCCAGCACTAACCAGAATTAACCAGTACTAACCAGTATTATCCAGTATTATCCAGTATTATCCAGCTCTAACCAGTATTATCCAGTACTGACCAGTATTAACCAGTATTATCCAATACTGACTAGAATTAACCAGAATTAACCAGAATTAAGCAGTATTAAGCAGTATTATCCAGTACTAACCAGTATTATCCAGTACTGACCAGAATTAACCAGTACTAAACAGAATTAACCAGAATTAACCAGTACTAACCAGTATTATCCAGTATTATCCAGCTCTAACCAGTATTATCCAGTACTGACCAGTATTAACCAGTATTAACCAGTATTATCCCGTATTAACCAGTATTAACCAGTATTATCCAGTACTGACCAGTATTAACCAGTATTATCCAGTACTGACCAGTATTAACCAGTATTATCCAGTACTGACCAGAATTAACCAGAATTAACCAGAATTAAGCAGTATTAAGCAGTGTTATCCAGTACTAACCAGTATTATCCAGTATTATCCAGCTCTAACCAGTATTATCCAGTACTAAACAGAATTAACCAGTACTAACCAGTATTATCCAGTATTATCCAGCTCTAACCAGTATTATCCAGTACTAAACAGAATTAACCAGTACTAACCAGTATTATCCAGTATTATCCAGCTCTAACCAGAATTAACCAGTACTAAACAGAATTAACCAGAATTAACCAGTACTAAACAGAATTAACCAGTATTATCCAGTATTATCCAGCTCTAACCAGTATTATCCAGTACTGACCAGTATTAACCATAATTAAGCAGTATTAAGCAGTGTTATCCAGTACTAACCAGTATTATCCAGCTCTAACCAGTATTATCCAGTACTGACCAGAATTAACCATAATTAACCATAATTAAGCAGTATTAAGCAGTGTTATCCAGTACTAACCAGTATTATCCAGCTCTAACCGGTATTATCCAGTACTGACCAGTATTAACCAGTATTATCCAGTACTGACCAGTATTAACCAGTATTATCCAGTACTGACCAGAATTAACCAGAATTAACCATAATTAAGCAGTATTAAGCAGTGTTATCCAGTACTGACCAGTATTATCCAGCTCTAACCAGTATTATCCAGTACTAAACAGAATTAACCAGTACTAACCAGTATTATCCAGTATTATCCAGCTCTAACCAGAATTAACCAGTACTAAACAGAATTAACCAGAATTAACCAGTACTAAACAGAATTAACCAGAATTAACCAGTACTAACCAGTATTATCCAGTATTATCCAGCTCTAACCAGTATTATCCAGTACTGACCAGAATTAACCAGAATTAACCATAATTAAGCAGTATTAAGCAGTGTTATCCAGTACTAACCAGTATTATCCAGCTCTAACCAGTATTATCCAGTACTGACCAGTATTAACCAGTATTATCCAGTACTGACCAGTATTAACCAGGATTATCCAGTACTGACCAGAATTAACCAGAATTAACCAGAATTAAGCAGTATTAAGCAGTGTTAACCAGTACTAACCAGTATTATCCAGTATTATCCAGCTCTAACCAGTATTATCCAGTACTAAACAGAATTAACCAGTACTAACCAGTATTATCCAGTATTATCCAGCTCTAACCAGAATTAACCAGTACTAAACAGAATTAACCAGAATTAACCAGTACTAACCAGTATTATCCAGTATTATCCAGCTCTAACCAGTATTATCCAGTACTGACCAGTATTAACCAGTATTATCCAGTACTGACCAGAATTAACCATAATTAAGCAGTATTAAGCAGTATTATCCAGTACTGACCAGAATTAACCAGTACTAAACAGAATTAACCAGAATTAAACAGTACTAACCAGTATTATCCAGCTCTAACCAGTATTATCCAGTACTGACCAGTATTAACCAGTATTAACCAGTATTATCCAGTATTAACAGTATTAAGCAGTATTAACCAGTACTAACCAGAATTATCCAGTACTGACCAGTATTATCCAGTACTGACCAGAATTAACCAGTATTAACCAGTACTGACCAGAATTAAGCAGTACTAACCAGTACTGACCAGAATTAACCAGAATTAACCAGTATTATCCAGTATTAACCAGTATTAACCAGTATTATCCAGTATTATCCAGTATTAACCAGTATTATCCAGTATTAACCAGAATTAACCAGAATTAACCAGTATTAACCAGTATTATCCAGTATTAACCAGTATTAACCAGTATTATCCAGAATTAACCAGTACTGACCAGAATTAACCAGTATTAACCAGTACTAACCAGAATTAACCAGTACTGACCATAATTAACCAGAATTAACCAGTATTAACCAGTATTATCCAGTATTAACCAGTATTAACCAGTATTATCCAGAATTAACCAGTATTATCCAGTATTAACCAGTATTAACCAGTATTATCCAGAATTAACCAGTATTAACCAGTATTATCCAGTATTATCCAGTATTAACCAGTATTAACCAGTATTATCCAGTATTAACCAGTATTAACCAGTATTAACCAGAATTAACCAGAATTAACCAGTATTAACCAGTATTATCCAGTATTAACCAGTATTATCCAGGAGAGGAGAGTTAATGTGGTGTGCGCATGCAGCCTGTTGCAGTTGCCCCGTCGTTCGTCGCCTTATTTTTAACTTTTAAACTTGTTTTTTTTTATACTTCACATGTGTGATTTTGGTCTATACATAATCTAAACTAGATTCTCTCTAACAATGCAATTTGAGAGAGTTTTTGTAAGCCACGGAACTGTTGCGCAGCAACTTCGCGGCCGCTTTGTTTACACCCGGGACCAGCTGACCGCGCTGAAGCCGACCGGGGCGCACAGACCCACGGACATCCCCACTGAGAGCTGGAGGAACACACACAGAGGTTGCCCCCCTAACCCTAACCCTAACGTCGGCGTGTAACGTAATTCACTCCGTCATGGCTGAACTTCAGACTCAACACCGAGTGCCCTCATAGTGATCTCGGGTGACTTCAACCACGTCAATATGAACAACACACTAACCAACTTTACCCAGTATGTGAGATGTCATACAAGAGCTGTATGCTGTATGCTAACGTTAAGGATGCATACAGCCCCCCCCCCCTCCTCCTCCTCCTCCTCCTCCTCCTCCTCCTCCTCCTCCTCCTCCTCACTGTCCTCCTCCTCCTCACTGTCCTCCTCCTCCTCCTCCTCCTCCTCCTCCTCCTCCTCCTCCTCACTGTCCTCCTCCTCCTCCTCCTCCTCCTCCTCACTGTCCTCCTCCTCCTCCTCACTGTCCTCCTCCTCCTCCTCCTCCTCCTCCTCCTCACTGTCCTCCTCCTCCTCCTCACTGTCCTCCTCCTCCTCCTCACTGTCCTCCTCCTCCTCCTCACTGTCCTCCTCCTCCTCCTCACTGTCCTCCTCCTCCTCACTGTCCTCCTCCTCCTCCTCCTCCTCCTCCTCCTCCTCCTCACTGTCCTCCTCCTCCTCCTCCTCCTCCTCCTCACTGTCCTCCTCCTCCTCCTCACTGTCCTCCTCCTCCTCCTCCTCCTCCTCCTCCTCACTGTCCTCCTCCTCCTCCTCACTGTCCTCCTCCTCCTCCTCACTGTCCTCCTCCTCCTCCTCACTGTCCTCCTCCTCCTCCTCACTGTCCTCCTCCTCCTCACTGTCCTCCTCCTCCTCCTCACTGTCCTCCTCCTCCTCACTGTCCTCCTCCTCCTCCTCCTCCTCCTCCTCCTCCTCCTCCTCCTCCTCCTCCTCCTCCTCCTCACTGTCCTCCTCCTCCTCCTCCTCCTCACTGTCCTCCTCCTCCTCCTCACTGTCCTCCCTCCTCCTCCTCCTCCTCCTCCTCCTCCTCACTGTCCTCCTCCCTCCTTCTCCTCCTCCTCCTCCTCCTCCTCCTCCTCACTGTCCTCCCTCCTCCTCCTCCTCACTGTCCTCACTGTCCTCCCTCCTCCTCCTCCTCCTCCTCCTCCTCATCCTCCTCCTCCTCACTGTCCTCCCTCCTCCTCCTCCTCCTCACTGTCCTCACTGTCCTCCCTCCTCCTCCTCCTCCTCCTCCTCATCCTCCTCCTCCTCCTGACTGGATCAGCTGCGGCCCATGGTCAGACCTATCCTGGATCCACTCCAGTTCGCCTACCAGCCCCGAATGGGAGTTGAGGATGCCATCATCTTCCTGCTCAACCGCATCTACCCCCACCTGGCCAAGCCGGCGAGCACGTGAGGGTCATGTTTTTTGACTTCTCCAGGGCTTTCAACACCATCCGGTCGGCCTTGCTGGGTGAGAAGCTGACAGCGGTGCAGGTGGACGCCCCCCTCGTGTCCTGGATTGTTGACTACCTGACTGGCAGACCACAGTATGTTCGCCTGCAACACTGTGTATCGGACAGCATAGTCAGCAAGTCCTCTCTCCCTTCCTCTTCACTATCTACACCACGGACTTCAACTACCATACAGAGTCCTGCCATCTTCAGAAGTTTTCTGATGACTCTGTTGTGGTTGGATGCATCAGCAAGGGTGACGAGACTGAGTACAGAGCTGTGGTGAGGGACTTTGTCACATGGTGCGGGCAGAACCATCCTTAGACAAAGACTAAGGAGCTGGTTGTGGATCTAAGGAGAGCAAAGACACCAGTGACCCCTGTTTCCATCCTGTGGACATTGTGGAGGATTAACAATACCTGGGAGTGCACATGGACAATAAACTGGACTGGGCTAAGAACACTCAAGCCCTCTACAGGAAGGGCCAAAGCCGTCTCTATTTTCTGAGTAGGTCCTTCAACATTTGCAGGACGATGCTGAGGATGTTTTATGAGTCTGTGGTGGCCAGTTCTGTCCTGTTTGCTGTTGCATGCTGGGGCAGCGGGGCTGAGGGTAGCAGACGCTAACAGACTCAACAAACTGATCCGTAAGGCTAGCAGCGCTGTGGGGGTTGAGCTCGACTCTCTGTCGGTGGTGTCAGAGAGGAGGATGTTGTCCAAACTACATGTCATCTTGGACAGTGTCTCCCACCCACTCCATGATGTGCTGCTCAAACACAGGAGCACTTTCAGTGCAAGACTTACTCTTCCGAAATGCACCACAGAGCGTCACAGAAGTCATTTCTGCCTGTGGCCATCAAGCTTTATAACTCCTCCCTCTAAGCGCCTGATACACAGACATTAAGTTAGTTTTTAAACTGACAATATCTCTGTTTCTGTGCAATATTATCTTTTTAATAATTAATGTGCAATATTCTATGCTGCTATTTATTCCTCTAGTCCTGTTTGGTTCACTATTATAATTTTAATTCTAAATAATGTAAATGTTCACCATAACAAATTTCTAATAATGTAAATATTGAACATACCCACATTTCTTTTTCTTAAGCTTTGACAGGTGGGCAATTGTGACAAAGAATTTCTCCTCGGCGATCAATAAAATATTTCTGATTCTGATTCTATTATCCAGTGCTAACCAGAATTAATCAGTAATACTGTAACTTCTTTTCTTCCCAGAATGCATCAGTACAAACATTAGCACATAATGGCCATGGAGTTCCTGATGAAAGCGAGTGAGATGCTGGTTCTCACGCAGAGACCAGCTGAGTCTCACAGTCGGATGGAGACTGTCATCTTGAAGCACTTTGACCAGAAGAGATCGAATAACTGACAGGAGAATCTGAGTTTCTGAAATTAATCTGAATAAATATCTAGATTATTTCACAGTGTGAAGAATATGAAGTTGTGTCGTGACTCAGTGTCCCTGTAGAGCCTGAAACACAGACCAGATCTTCAAGATCAACTGGATTATATTCTGAAAGCTCTGATCCAGCCTGACGTCTGACCTGTAATGCTGCTGAATCATAATCATAATCATACACTGTTCGCTCGTTGGCCAGAGGAGAACTGGTTTCTCACAAGGTTTATTTCTCCATTCTGTCACTGATGGGAGTTTTGGTTCCTTCACTGTCGCCTTTGGCTTTTGTCTTGCTTAGTTGCGGACACTTAATATTCAACAATATTATTGCTCTCCTGCACTGACACCATTATATGAGAACGGAACTGGACGATGACATCATGGTTTTCTCCAGAGCCGCTATATATATATATTAATGAACTAAATAACTTTTTTACAACAGAAAGCAGCATCACTGAACTTCCTTAAGCTGGACTGAGACACTATTTTCTTCTAGACACAAACTGTGCTGCATTATTCTCCTGTTATCCCTGTGAAGCTGCTCTGACACACTGTGTGCTGTATAAATGAAGGAGACTTGACACGAATCTTCCAGAATGAATCTGAACACATGAATCTCTGCACGAGTTATTTGATCTCTGGAGTTTGTCTGAACTTTATTTCATGTCGCTCCTTTCCGTGTCTTGACCTCTGGCAGTTTCCCATATTTTCCCAAACATTTTCTCACGTCTCCTCTGGGAAGTCTGTTCTAGCACATCTAACATTCGTCTTACTTCGAGATCTTGTTCTGAGAGAGCAGACGCTGAGCTGGAGTGTGTGTGCAGTGGATGTGCAGAACTGAAGTGTGTGCAGGGACGGACTGGGGATAAAAAACAGCCCTGGACTTTCTCCCAAATAGGCCCATCATCCGGCCATTCGCCTCTAGCCGTGTGCGACAGACACTAGCCAGGATGTCCTGACACTATGCCACAATACTGTAGCCTATCAGACAAGGTATTCACAGCAAGTAACATCTCAAAACAATGATGGTAATTGGGGTTGTGTTTATTAATGAAGCCTCAGCATTCAAATAAAAACAAAAAATGTACAATGCATAAAATACAAATAATGAAATGTCACTGGCTACAGAAACCCCAAATTACACAAACTTGTAATTATAAAACAGAGTCATATACCAGGGGTCTCCAACCCTTTTGTGTGCGAGGGCTACCTCAAGGGCTAAAATAATCTAGAAGGGATTTTTGTTATACTCAGAAGACAAGGAAATATTGTTGTGCTCAGATGAAGGCTAGTTGTAAGTCCAGGTGCGTGAGAACCAATAAAATGTAGAAGAGACTGTAGATGGTTCGCACTCTGAAAAACTAGACAAAGTCTTTAACAAAAAGAATCAATTATTTTAATAGAGCAAGAGCAGACGTTTCAGCCATCCAGCTATTCTCAATGCTCATAATGTTTATGTAATGTAATAACATTTAGCATTGAGAATAGCTGGATGGCTGAAACGTCTTCTCTCGCTCTATTAAAATAGATTCTTTTTGTTAAAGACTTTGTTATACTCCAATATTTATTATACATATGGTGGTGCTTTTTTACTTTTCACCATCATATGCTAAATAAAATATCTTGATATTCTGATTCAGACTTAAGCGTTACAAAAAACAATTCCTGAAAAATTTTAAATATTTATATTTATTTGATTTTCTATAAACCTATTGTATGTGTTATCAAAAACCGTAGCCCAAACATTTAGTATAATAAATATTAATGCAAAAATAAATAAACTGCCATAACTTCTAAACAAAAACATTACTGCATTACATTTAATACATTTATACATTGTGGCATTGAAGGAATACACATTTCAGGGCTTAGGCCCAGGCAGTTTGCAGACTACGCCACGATGGGACTTTCACCCAAAGAATTAACTATTTTGTTCAACCAGGCACTCAAGTTCGTGATGGATAGCCAGAGACAGTGGTCCAGTACAAAAATAGAATTTATTTTCACTTCAACAATGATTGAGATTTCACAGTAAACAACAGGCACTGTACACCAAATCGAATAACAAAACACTCAGTATTCACTCCACTCACAACTCACACGAGAGAGGAGGGCAATAGGGCGGAATCTTACCAGTGGGAGGCTAGTGGCTCGAGCAAGGAGCATCCATGAAAAACACCCCAATCACACGTGTCAAATTTCACACACACAGCAAGAGAAATGACCACACTTGGTGAACACGCAGCCACAGCACACACCAAGGGACCCGCCACCGCAAGGGGCACTGCTCCCACTGGCAGTTCTCAGCACCTGGACAGACAAGTGGAAGTTAAACAAAATTACACAAAAAAAAAAACAAAAAACAAAAAAAACAAGGTCTAATAAGTCACCCGTTCTGAAGTCCAAGGTGGTACTGGGGCTAACAATATGAACAGAGACTCACAATAAATCAAAATAAACAATTAAACATGGACAAATCACATAAAAAGGTCAAACAAAAGAACAATCACAATTAGGCCAATCCTCTTGGATATCAGCAGCAAGAAAAGGCCTCCATACAAGAGTTAAAAGAAAAACAAAACAATTAACGTGGTGCCAGTCCATCAAACACTCTACACTCAAACACTGATTCACAACAATGACAGGAAGAATCAAACAGTGTTAAACAGGCAACGATATAACCCGCCAGCCAGCCGCCTGTTAACCACAGGTTTAATAACCCTTGGGCCCGTGTGAAAAGGCAGCCGGGTACAACGAAAATCCATAAATATGTAACGTGAAAAGCATAAGCAAAGCAGCAGATGTTCAGCGTCGATGTAGCCAACGGGCGGCCGCACCCCCAGTTAAATAGCACTCCCTAAAATGCACAGGATGTCCATTTACAAATATGTCCCACATTAACCATTCAACTATTACTCAGTATAGCAACATACCTATGATTAACAGCGTTGCGTCACAGGCTCTGATCGCTGATCGCTGATCGCAGGGCGCACACTCAGCTGGTGACAGGGCTGACGCGCACCGGGGATTCTATAGCACAAAACATTCCCTATAAGCCCACGTTATAAAGTTAACGAGTGGAAAGAGAAACGAAGCTAACCATACCTGCGACGCTACGGTAGACAGATAACCAGGCAGACATCAGGTCGCTGGGCAGGTAAACAAGACAAGTTGCATACCGGTGACATCATCTGTCAAGAGAAAAGTCCCGGTTTATAAAGGGTTGTAGCCCTCGCGATTGGCTCAAAGCTAACTGCCCAGAACCACTCTCAGCTGCAGCAAATTAAGCGTCACTTAGGGAGGCATGACCCAGTCAACTGCATCTACACATGACTATATTAATATAACAGCATTTTTAATATGAATATATACAGGCACATTTCTGCCCAAAAAGTTTGTTTTACTATAGTTAATTCATAAGTTGTGGAGTGAAATGTCTTCTAACTGGTTTGTTCTTGGAACAATGTCTCGCCTGTTTTTTGCGTCAATATGTTGAGAATATCAGCACTGTTTCATCTGGCTTTTTAAAAGCTTAAATCACATAGGCATCTGTGGGTTTATAATAGAGATAGAGAATTCTGCACTGAATTTAAATGCTTCTCAGTGGATCGCGCAGCTCTGTGTAATAATGTTGATCGAGATCAGCCCGCACAGCTGATAATGCTGATAAGTTCTGTTCCGCTTTTTTAGCGTTTGCCATTTGATGTTTCTCATACGCAACGCAAATGACAGCGTATAGTCAAAGAGAGTTGGGTAATTTTGTAGAGGCAAAAGTTCAAACTGAAATGTTTAGTTGAAAAGGTCACAAAATGATACCATTTATTCGAAGTCTGGAGACCCGATTTACTGGGGATCGCTATTGGCCAGTTGGGGCTATTTATAGAATGGGTTTAGCGGGCGACTCACAGGCACCACGTTGGAGACCACCGCTATACTATAACGTAACTATTCAAATATAATGTAATGTAAACAAATTTAAAAGTGCAGCCTTATAAAACTAACTTTCTGTCAGTGGCTATAGGCCAACTCTTCTTCCTCAGTTTTTTTTCTTTTTACACGTAGCATAAGTGATCGTATTAGCGCCCCTGCTGTTGGCTGTTCATATTGCCTTATTAGACTTTTGTTTTTTTGTGCCGACGGCCCTCTGTTGGACAGCCATTCTGGACTTTTCCAGAATGCACAGATTGTCAGTCCATCCCTGAGTGTGTGTGCAGTGTGTGTGCAGAGCTGAAGTGTGTGTGCAGTGTGTGTGCAGAGCTGAAGTGTGTGTGCAGTGTGTGTGCAGTGTGTGTACAGAACTGAAGTGTGTGTGCAGTGTGTGTGCAGAGCTGAAGTGTGTGTGCAGTGTGTGTGCAGAGCTGAAGTGTGTGTGCAGTGTGTGTGCAGTGTGTGTACAGAACTGAAGTGTGTGTGCAGTGTGTGTGCAGAGCTGAAGTGTGTGTGCAGTGTGTGTGCAGAACTGAAGTGTGTGTGCAGTGTGTGTGCAGTGTGTGTGCAGAGCTGAAGTGTGTGTGCAGTGTGTGTGCAGTGTGTGTACAGAACTGAAGTGTGTGTGCAGTGTGTGTGCAGAGCTGAAGTGTGTGTGCAGTGTGTGTGCAGAACTGAAGTGTGTGTGCAGTGTGTGTGCAGTGTGTGTACAGAACTGAAGTGTGTGTGTGCAGTGTGTGTGCAGAGCTGAAGTGTGTGTGCAGTGTGTGTGCAGAACTGAAGTGTGTGTGCAGTGTGTGTGCAGAGCTGAAGTGTGTGTGCAGAACTGAAGTGTGTGTGAAGTGTGTGTACAGAACTGAAGTGTGTGTGCAGTGGATGTGCAGAACTGAAGTGTGTGTGCAGTGGATGTGCAGAACTGAAGTGTGTGTGCAGTGTGTGTGCAGTGTGTGTACAGAACTGAAGTGTGTGTGCAGTGTGTGTGCAGAGCTGAAGTGTGTGTGCAGTGTGTGTGCAGAACTGAAGTGTGTGTGCAGTGTGTGTGCAGTGTGTGTACAGAACTGAAGTGTGTGTGTGCAGTGTGTGTGCAGAGCTGAAGTGTGTGTGCAGTGTGTGTGCAGAACTGAAGTGTGTGTGCAGTGTGTGTGCAGAACTGAAGTGTGTGTGAAGTGTGTGTACAGAACTGAAGTGTGTGTGCAGTGGATGTGCAGAACTGAAGTGTGTGTGCAGTGGATGTGCAGAACTGAAGTGTGTGTGCAGTGGATGTGCAGAACTGAAGTGTGTGTACAGAACTGAAGTGTGTGTGCAGTGGATGTGCAGAACTGAAGTGTGTGTACAGAACTGAAGTGTGTGTGCAGTGTGTGTGCAGAGCTGAAGTGTGTGTGCAGAACTGAAGTGTGTGTGAAGTGTGTGTACAGAACTGAAGTGTGTGTGCAGTGGATGTGCAGAACTGAAGTGTGTGTGCAGTGGATGTGCAGAACTGAAGTGTGTGTGCAGTGGATGTGCAGAACTGAAGTGTGTGTACAGAACTGAAGTGTGTGTGAAGTGTGTGTACAGAACTGAAGTGTGTGTGCAGTGGATGTGCAGAACTGAAGTGTGTGTGCAGTGGATGTGCAGAACTGAAGTGTGTGT
>NC_138242.1:34492513-34500013 GCF_964197995.2 Scardinius erythrophthalmus | reverse complement strand
TTATCCCTTCAGAAAGAGCCCAGAGAAAACCGGCTAGAAATGAGATGAGTGATTCGACTGAACGAATCCTCCGTCAGGGACGATGATTCAGGGAATTCTCCAAGCATTCCAGCCAGAAGCTTTTCCCCGTATTCAGCCATAATTGTGATGTTTCTGTGATGTGACAGAAATACAGAAACATGCCGGCAAGAAAAGAAATATTCCCCGAGCGCCACATGATGAATGATAATGTGACCTGACCTGCACAGACTCAGAGAGATGTTTAATGTTTTCCATCTTCTCCAAGGCCTGATGAATGTTCGGCTCCACCACTGATTATATTAGTATCTATTTCCAGCGTAATCCCTCAGAACCTGTGGAACCAGGACTGATTTAAGCAGCACTTTTCAATCATCATCATCTTCTTCATTGTTATTTGCAGTATTGTAGTATTTGCTGTGTTTGAGCCAAATCAAGTGTTTTCCAATGTTCATTAAAAAAGATAAACCTGTAAATTTAAGAAGACAATGGAATGAGTAAATCTGACTGATATATTAGTGTTCAGTGTGTGTTTTCTTTGATGAAGAGCTTCACACTAACAGGGAACGTTCTGGAAGATTCTCTCAACGGTTTAAATAAACGTTCTTCCAGTAAAGTTAATAGAAGGTTTGTTCACAATTATCTGGTCTTTAATAATATTCTCAAAACATGATTTATCATCGTTCATGAAACGTTTTAATGTATGAAGCATGGTGTGTTCCTTTAACGTTTGCAATACCAAGAAAATTTAGAGAACATTCATAAATCACGTTTTCATAACTGAATGTGAACTTTAGCGAGACGTTCTTGGATCATGTTTTGTGAGCTGTGTGTGTGTGTGTGTGTGTGTGTGTGTGTGTGAATCCTCACTGCTGTTCATCTTCAGCAGCTTTACTGAAATCTGGCAAAGAGCAAAAAGAGCCGCAATCTTCCTAACGAATTCTTGACAGTATCTGGCCTGACCAGGGTGTAATAAGTGATGATGATGATGCTTCACATGAACAAGTTTCTCTGAACGGAACAGAAACACAGACATCAAACATGCAGATTCCTCATGATTCTTTCCTCTGTAAACATATCAGATATGAATTGTAACCATAATCAGAGCAGGATCAGAACTGCTGAACTACACTTCTCAAGAACTCGACTCAGTAGAAATGCAGTTTCACTGTTCTTCAGCTCTTCAGCTCTTCAGGTCTTCAGGTCTAGGTCTTCAGCTCTTCTGTTCTTCCGGTCTTCACCTCTTCAGGTCTTCAGCTCTTCAGGTCTTCAGCTCTTCAGGTCTTCAGGTCTTCAGCTCTTCAGGTCTAGGTCTTCAGCTCTTCTGTTCTTCTGTTCTTCAGCTCTTCAGTTCTTCAGTTCTTCAGCTCTTCAGCTCTTCTGTTCTTCAGTTCTTCAGCTCTTCAGGTCTTCAGGTCTTCAGGTCTTCAGTTCTTCAGGTCTTCAGTTCTTCAGGTCTTCAGGTCTTCAGGTCTTCAGGTCTTCAGCTCTTCAGCTCTTCTGTTCTTCAGCTCTTCTGTTCTTCCGGTCTTCACCTCTTCAGGTCTTCAGCTCTTCAGGTCTTCAGCTCTTCAGGTCTTCAGGTCTTCAGCTCTTCTGTTCTTCAGTTCTTCAGGTCTTCAGGTCTTCAGGTCTTCAGGTCTTCAGCTCTTCAGCTCTTCTGTTCTTCCGGTCTTCACCTCTTCAGGTCTTCAGCTCTTCAGGTCTTCAGGTCTTCAGCTCTTCAGGTCTTCAGCTCTTCAGGTCTAGGTCTTCAGCTCTTCTGTTCTTCTGTTCTTCAGCTCTTCAGTTCTTCAGTTCTTCAGCTCTTCAGCTCTTCTGTTCTTCAGTACTTCAGCTCTTCAGGTCTTCAGGTCTAGGTCTTCAGCTCTTCTGTTCTTCCGGTCTTCAGCTCTTCAGGTCTTCAGCTCTTCAGGTCTTCAGGTCTTCAGGTCTTCAGCTCCTCAGCTCTTCAGTTCTTCAGCTCTTCAGGTCTTCAGCTCTTCAGGTCTTCAGTTCTTCAGCTCTTCAGCTCTTCAGGTCTTCAGCTCTTCAGTTCTTCAGCTCCTCAGCTCTTCAGGTCTTCAGGTCTTCAGGTCTTCAGCTCTTCAGGTCTTCAGTTCTTCAGCTCTTCTGTTCTTCAGCTCTTCAGCTCTTCAGCTCTTCTGTTCTTCAGCTCTTCAGCTCTTCAGGTCTTCAGGTCTTCAGCTCTTCTGTTCTTCAGTACTTCAGCTCTTCAGCTCTTCAGCTCTTCTGTTCTTCAGCTCTTCAGTTCTTCAGTTCTTCAGCTCTTCAGCTCTTCTGTTCTTCAGTTCTTCAGCTCTTCAGGTCTTCAGGTCTTCCGGTCTTCAGGTATTCTGTTCTTCAGGTCTTCAGGTCTTCAGCTCTTCAGTTCTTCAGGTCTTCTGTTCTTCAGGTCTTCAGCTCTTCAGGTCTTCAGGTCTTCAGCTCTTCAGTTCTTCAGCTCTTCAGGTCTTCAGGTCTTCAGGTCTTTAGCTCTTCTGTTCTTCAGGTCTTGAGCTCTTCAGGTCTTCAGCTCTTCAGGTCTAGGTCTTCAGCTCTTCAGGTCTAGGTCTTCAGCTCTTCAGCTCTTCAGCTCTTCAGCTCTTCAGTTCTTCAGGTCTTCAGCTCTTCAGCTCTTCAGTTCTTCAGTTCTTCAGGTCTTCAGCTCTTCAGGTCTTCAGGTCTTCATGTCTAGGTCTTCAACTATTCTGTTCTTCAGTTCTTCAGCTCTTCAGCTCTTCAGCTCTTCAGGACTTCAGCTCTTCAGCTCTTCAGGTCTAGGTCTTCAGGTCTTCAGCTCTTCTGTTCTTCAGGTCTTCAGCTCTTCAGGTCTTCAGCTCTTCAGCTCCTCAGCTCCTCAGCTCTTCAGGTCTTCAGCTCTTAAGCTCTTAAGCTCTTCAGGTCTTCAGCTCTTCAGCTCTTCAGCTCTTCAGATCTTCAGGTCTTCAGGTCTTCAGCCCTTCAGGTCTAGGTCATCAGCTCTTCAGCTCTTCAGCTCTTCAGTTCTTCAGCTCTTCAGGTCTTCAGCTCTTCAGGTCTTCAGGTCTTCAGTTCTTCAGCTCTTCAGGTCTTCAGATCTTCAGCTCTTCAGGTCTTCAGATCTTCAGCTATTCAGCTCTTCAGCTATTCAGCTATTCAGCTCTTCAGTTCTTCAGCTCTTCAGGTCTTCAGGTCTTCAGGTCTTCAGGTCTTCAGGTTTTCAGGTCTTCAGCTCTTCAGGTCTTCAGCTCTTCAGGTCTTCAGGTCTTCAGGTCTTCAGGTCTTCAGCTCTTCAGATCTTCAGCTCTTCAGCTCTTCAGCTCTTCAGGTCTTCAGCTCTTCAGTTCTTCAGGTCTTCAGTTCTTCAGCCCTTCAGGTCTTCAGGTCTAGGTCTTCAGCTCTTCTGTTCTTCAGCTCTTCAGCTCTTCAGCTCTTCAGGACTTCAGGTCTTCAGGTCTTCAGGTCTAGCTCTTCAGGTCTTCAGGTCTAGCTCTTCAGCTCTTCAGCTCTTCAGCTCTTCAGCTCTTCAGCTCTTCAGGTCTAGGTCTTCAGGTCTTCAGCTCTTCTGTTCTTCAGGTCTTCTGTTCTTCAGGTCTTCAGCTCTTCAGCTCTTCTGTTCTTCAGTTCTTCAGCTCTTCTGTTCTTCAGCTCTTCAGCTCTTCAGCTCTTCAGCTCTTCTGTTCTTCAGTTCTTCAGCTCTTCAGGTCTTCAGGTCTTCTGTTCTTCAGTTCTTCAGCTCTTCAGGTCTTCAGGTCTTCTGTTCTTCAGTTCTTCAGCTCTTCTGTTCTTCAGGTCTTCAGCTCTTCAGCTCTTCAGCTCTTCTGTTCTTCAGTTCTTCAGCTCTTCAGGTCTTCAGGTCTTCTGTTCTTCAGGTCTTCAGCTCTTCAGCTCTTCAGGTCTTCAGGTCTTCAGGTCTTCAGCTCTTCTGTTCTTCAGTTATTCAGCTCTTCAGGTCTTCAGGTCTTCAGTTCTTCAGCTCTTCTGTTCTTCAGCTCTTCTGTTCTTCAGTTCTTCAGCTCTTCAGTGCTTCAGCTCTTCAGTTCTTCTGTTCTTCAGGTCTTCAGGTCTTCAGGTCTTCAGCTCTTCTGTTCTTCAGTTCTTCAGCTCTTCTGTTCTTCAGTTCTTCAGCTCTTCAGTGCTTCAGCTCTTCAGTTCTTCTGTTCTTCAGGTCTTCAGGTCTTCAGCTCTTCTGTTCTTCAGTTCTTCAGCTCTTCAGTTCTTCTGTTCTTCAGGTCTTCAGCTCTTCTGTTCTTCAGTTCTTCAGCTCTTCAGCTCTTCAGCTCTTCAGGTCTTCTGTTCTTCAGTTCTTCGGCTCTTCTGTTCTTCAGTTCTTCAGCTCTTCAGCTCTTCAGCTCTTCAGCTCTTCAGCTCTTCAGCCCTTCAGTTCTTCAGCTCTTCAGTTCTTCTGTTCTTCAGGTCTTCAGCTCTTCTGTTCTTCAGTTCTTCAGCTCTTCAGCTCTTCTGTTCTTCAGTTCTTCAGCTCTTCAGCTCTTCAGCTCTTCAGGTCTTCTGTTCTTCAGTTCTTCGGCTCTTCTGTTCTTCAGTTCTTCAGCTCTTCAGCTCTTCAGCTCTTCAGCTCTTCAGCTCTTCTGTTCTTCTGTTCTTCAGTTCTTCAGCTCTTCAGCTCTTCAGCTCTTCAGGTCTTCAGGTCTTCTGTTCTTCAGTTCTTCGGCTCTTCTGTTCTTCAGTTCTTCTGTTCTTCAGTTCTTCAGCTCTTCAGCTCTTCAGTTCTTCAGCTCTTCAGTTCTTCTGTTCTTCAGGTCTTCAGCTCTTCTGTTCTTCAGTTCTTCAGCTCTTCAGCTCTTCAGCTCTTCAGGTCTTCTGTTCTTCGGCTCTTCTGTTCTTCAGTTCTTCAGCTCTTCAGGTCTTCAGGTCTTCAGCTCTTCAGCTCTTCAGCTCTTCTGTTCTTCAGTTCTTCAGTTCTTCAGGTCTTCAGCTCTTCAGCTCTTCAGGTCTTCAGGTCTTCAGCTCTTCAGCTCTTCAGCTCTTCAGCTCTTCAGATCTTCAGGTCTTCAGGTCTTCAGGTCTTCAGGTCTTCAGGTCTTCAGGTCTTCAGGTCTTCAGGTCTTCTGTTCTTCAGCTCTTCAGCTCGGGGTTATGATTGTTTACATCTGACTTTTTTCACGGTTAGTTGTGCTTGTTTGTAAGATGAAACACACACATCTGGTGACTCACACACACATATGAAATGAGACAGTCTCCCAATTTCTAAAACACACTTCTTGAAACCTTCAACCATTTTCTCACAACATTAAACACAAAACCAAATCTTCAAACTAGATTCAGAGAACATTAGACCCTCCTGGCAAAATCACACGATCACTTCAAGACCGTTTCACTTGTTCTTAAAATCGAACTATGTGTTCAGATCTTACACACATCAGTCAATATATAAACTCTACAGATATAGTTTTAGCATTGTGTGAAATTAAAGTAATAAATATCATAATATCTACAACCCAAACAGTGTTTTATCAGTCAGTCTCTCAAATGATGATGATCAGTGAGCCGAAAACAGTCATGAAACTGAAGTCATCACTGAGTCCCACACACACTCTCACACACACTCTCACATACACACTCTCACAGCAAGTCCAGCTTTTGTTCTGAGTTTACGAGACAGAAGGAGCCGTTAACCTTGAGCGTTGTCACGCCTTTCTATAGACTATTAATAAACCTCATTAGAATATCAGCTTGTCCTTCAGTGTGAATTCATGCAGACCGACAGCCAATTATATTCAAAGACAAACATCTGAGAGCGTCAGAAGCTTCCAGAACAATCTCTCGAAGACTTTCCCTGACAGAATGAAGATCTCCAGCTCCTTCATCACTGTTTTATATTTAGTGTTCAGTGAAGGAGAAAGAGTGTGAAGGAGAGCGAATGAGTGAGACTGAACTGAAAGAGCGGAAGGGAAAAGATGGGAAATGATTGGAGAAAAATGAGGAAAGGGAAAAAGAAAAGATGGAAAAAAATAATATGAGAAAAGATGAAAAATAGAAGATAAATATAAAGGCAGAGCAAAACAACACCATCGTTCTTCACTGAAATATCATTCAGGACAATGTGAACATTTTAATACTTTATAAAGACTCAAAGTGAATCTGCTGAAGGATTCATTTTAATCTGATTTCAAATGACACCTAATTTAACTTGATGTGACGTATTTCTGTGCACAAACGAAGGATTAAACGTTGCAGTGATGAGATCGAGCCGTCACTGTCATTCACACACACACAGTTTAAACGAATCTGAAGTCTCCGTCAACGGCAGAACGAAGGCTTTACTGTTCAATAAATGATCCAGTGAAATTATTCTGTGCCGAATACAGAACATTTCCCAGAGAAAGAACATGAACGACTGACTTTACATAATAATGTAAGTGTCAGAATAAGTGATCCTGCACATTTGATTCTGTACACTGAGTTACTGTGTAACGTTCAGCCAATTAGGTTGAAATTACAAAAGTTAAAATGGGGTCAGATTTTACTGTCTGAGGAATTGGGTGTTAAAAGAATGAGACAAAACTGAGGTTAAAGTGGATAAGAACGGTGTATTTACAATCTTCACAAGAGACTTTAAATCAACACAATAAAACCAGGAAAACTCAGGCTGTTAAAAAGCATAGAGTGCATCGCACCATACCCTAAAACAGTCCATAAGAATCCTTGTGTGTTGAAGCGTCCCAATGGGAGTGTCCACCAGTGTATACAATCCAAAATAAGTGATAATCCAAAAGCTTGATGTGTTGTCTGGAAAGGTGAGTCCACAAGTGGTAACTCCACACTGTACGCTGTTACTGTACACTGAGCTACTGTACACTGATATACTGTACACTGAGTTACTGTAAACTGAGTTACTGTACACCGAGTTACTGTACGCTGAGTTACTGTACGCTGAGTTACTGTACACCGAGTTACTGTACACTGAGCAACTGTACACTGAGTTACTGTACACTGATATACTGTACACCGAGTTACTGTACACTGAGCAACTGTACACTGATATACTGAACACCGAGTTACTGTACACCGAGTTACTGTACACTGAGTTACTGTACGCTGAGTTACTGTACACTGAGTTGCTGTACACTGATATACTGTACACCGAGTTACTGTACACCGAGCAACTGTACACTGAGTTACTGTACACTGAGTTACTGTACACAGATATACACCGTACACCGAGTTACTGTACACCGAGCAACTGTACACTGAGTTACTGTACGCCGAGTTACCGTACACCGAGTTACTGCACACCGAGTTACTGTACGCCGAGTTACTGTACACTGATATACTGTACACTGATATACTGTACACCGAGTTACTGTACACCGAGCTACTGTACACCGAGCTACTGTACACTGAGTTACTGTACACTGAGCTGCTGTACGCTGAGCTACTGTACACTGAGTTACTGTACACAGAGTTACTGTACACTGAGTTACTGTACACTGAGATACTGCACACTGAGATACTGTACACCGAGTTACTGTGCAATGAGTTACTGTACACTGAGTTACT
>NC_138242.1:34470013-34487513 GCF_964197995.2 Scardinius erythrophthalmus | reverse complement strand
CTTGGCTGGGTTTATACAAGTTTATAAAATTGAAAGGATCTTTTCTTGGGGCATTTGGAAACAAAGCTTGTCTATTTCTAAACGTAATCGCGTGCATCGCTGATGATTATACTGTCTGTGTGTTGAAAAAAACTTTGATTAAACACACTCGCAACAGACACACCCCAAAGCGGAGACGTTACAGCGTTTATAAACCCAGCCAATATAATCACAATGAACACATCCAAAATAAAATATTTAACATAAAAATAACAACCTCAAAGCGTCTTGTAATTTGTAAACAAAATGATTTACGCACTAAATCCAGCATAAACTCCGGCACAATTTGCATATTTTTAAACTCTTAAAACAGACGTCACATCCCGAACCTCACAGCAATTGGCTGCCGACCGCGTTTTTCGCTTGATATTTGCATAAAGTCAAGAACTGCCCAACCTTTTGAGGTATAGTGCCCAGGGGCACCACACTGTCTTAATACGGCCCTGGTTTCAGTGCGTCGACTCAGTTTCCTCAGTGTGTTCCGCACCGTCGGCTGAAACTGGTCCTCGTCTGGCTGTCCCGGCTGATTCGACATGTTGAATCGGTGTCGGGCCGTCGGTGAGAGAGAGAACTCTGATTGGCTGTTCAGCTCAGTGAACGAGTCACTGCACAAGAATAATAGCAAAACTGCGAGTAAAAAAGTCAGAACGCTACAGACAGAAGCTGAAGCTGATCTAATGTTACTCATCTTACCTGAGTGTTCCTCAGCGAATATTTCAATATTAGCATGAGAGGAGTGGAATAAAGATAGTGTTTAACAGGATTGATATTCAAAACGGTTAGCACGCACTGCTTTGTTTACGGTGTGTGTATCTGCAGCCGGCAGCGTCGGTTTCCCTTTGTTAATGGTGAATATAGACGAATATCTGCAGAAATAGACAGTTGTCTCATTCCCACGCAGGCGCAGAACGTTAGCATGCTAGCTAACAGTCGGCAGGAGTTCTCTCGTGTGTGTTCAGGTGCAGCTTTTCCCCCGACGCGAGGCGACGACACAGCCGGCTTTCATCAGCGCTGGTTCGGCAGCGCCGGCTTGGTGTGTCCAGGCTTGAGATCTACTGAAAATCAGGAGGGATGAGTGGCTTTATTGATAAATGAGTTTCTGCAGTATCTGTGACGGACAAACACACACAACATCAACACACACACACTTCATCACATTATTTATTGGACTTATGATGAACACAACGGCTTGTTTAGTTGTGGACAGTATTATTGATTAGACTGAAGCTGACGAAGACATCACTGTTCTCAGCAGAACTGCTTTATCCATGAAAAGAACTTCCACGCGGTTTTAGACGCGATATGTGAACGTTTAGACTGTTAGAGTTGGCAAATTACGATATTTTTGTCATCCTTGATGAAATACCTCCACACATCTGATGTGTGCTGTCTGTTGGAGACGTTCGTCATTTTGAATTAATGTATGGCTAATGGGCGCTAGAGTAGTGGATTGTTTCTGACAGCGCCGACTAGTGGTTAAGTCGATCTCTCGACTACTCGACTAGTCTGTGCAAGCCCTAGTGTCTGGTGTCGTCGATCATACCTGTGACTTACTCGACTACACACCTGCATTCCTGTTTCCCTCTGTCTTCTTCTTCATCCTCATCATCATCCTCCTCATCATCCTCATCATCCTCATCATCATCATCATCATCCTCGTCCATTCTCGGATTCCTCTTCAGTCCTGGGACCTGCATCAGAAAGGGACATTGTTATTGTCAAGCTTTTTCAGTTGTGATGGTAATAATTATACAATATTATTATTATTATTAAAGCTCATTTTGTAACTGGCGCATGTGCAGAAATCAAACCTCTGGGCTGGTGCTGAGTGCATGTGTTTTCATGTGTGTGATTCACTCATCAGTCTGTTATTAATCACTCACATGACAACATTTGATAGCCATTTCAGCCAAATCGCGTTTGATTCTTGGAGTGATGCTTGTCCAGTTCAGTCACTGCACCAGAACCACTGCTGTATGATGTCTCTCGTGTGACGGTCACAAGAAGGATTTTCCTTTAGTGGCAGAACGAGCAGAACACATGCCTGCAACAGAGAGAGAGAGAGAAACAGAGAGAGAGAGAGAGAGAGAGAGACAGAGAGAGAGACAGAGAGAGAGAGAGAGAGAGAGAGACAGAGAGAGAGAGAGAGAGAGAGACAGAGACCGCAGCTCCAGCGCACCACAGCGACCTCATGGACACCCCATAGAGCCACTGCAGGGACACCCCTCAAAACACCACCCCTTCACCTCTGACCGGAGGAGCCCCACGACAGGCCCTGTGTTTCCCCCTGGAAGACACCGCATGACCCAGCCTGCAGCCCCCTCGCCTTCTCATCCACACGAACATCAGCAGCAGGAGCAGCAGCCGGGCAGCCGGAGCTACGCTGAAGCAGCCAGCCGATCACTGACCCACCCCAGCACAGTCCAGAGCCAGCCGGCCTCATCTCCATCCAGAGACCTCTCACACATCCAGCACATGCTGACTCTGCTGTGCTCACACCTCATGGGTTAGTGACAGAAAAAAAAAAAAAAAAAAGAAAGAAAAGATATACACAAGAAAATGTCTGTATGCGTGCGTGTGTGCGTGTGTATGTGTGTGGTGTGAGTGTTTTATTTCTATTTATTTTTAAAACCGATTCTTAGAAACCTATTATTTATTCTTCTTGAGAAAAAAAAAAGTATGGATGTGTATTTATTTTTATTTTATGTTTATTTTGTATCAGATTCTTAGAAACCTCATATTAATAAAAAAAAAAAAAAAAAAGTACGAATATGTGTATATATGAGTGTGTATGTGTGTATGTATATACATATATAGCCTAATATGTATATGATGTCTTTGCATATTTATTTTACTTGGTTTATGCAATTGATTTATATTCTTAGATACATCATAATATTAATATATTCTTCTTGATTTGTCAATTCAATATACTGATGTCTGTCTTGTTTTTAAATAACAAATGTAATTATTTAATGAGCTCATATTCTCTAAAAGTCACATGTTGGAATATTCAAGGACTGAGGTCCTCTGTTTTTGGTATTAAGAGCCAACATTCAGACTTTAAAAAGGAAATTCATGATTCTGACATCATAATACTGCAGGAAACATGGAATGTTAGGGATTTGTCCACTGGCTGCCCAATTGGATTTAGAGAAGTAGTTCTACCATCAACGAAACTAAGAGGGGTGACTCAAGGCAGAGAGTCAGGGGGGATGCTGATATGGTATAGAGCAAATCTCATAGACTCAATCAAAACCATACAAATCGGAAAATTTTACATTTGGTTAAAAATCCAAAAAGACATCGTCTCCACAGACCGTGACATATTCTTGTGTGCTATATACCTCCCCCCAGCCGAGTCTCCCTATTACAGTGAAGACACCTTTTCCATCCTGCAAGATGAGATTAGCCATTTCCAGACCAAAGGGAATGTGTTAATGTGTGGCGATTTAAACGCCAGAACTGGAAATGAACCAGACTTTGTCAGCACACAGGGAGACAAGTATACAAACACCAGCCACCCTCTGCCCTCATACCAGCCCAGAAATAATTATGACCAATTCACAAACAGAAGTGGGAGAAGTCTACTTGAGCTCTGTCGAACACTGGGCCTGTATATAGTGAACGGTCGCATACGGGGAGACTCTTTTGGTTGTTATACCTTTAATTCTTTCCTGGGCAACAGTACTGTCGATTATTTCATCACAGACATTGACCCAGTGCATCTCAGAGCATTCACAGTCAGTCCTCAAACACCTCTGTCAGACCACTGTACAATTACACTATATTTAAGACGAACTCATACCAATGAATCACGCAGACAGCCCTACAAGTGGACAAAAAACAGCACAGAAAACTATCAAAATGCAATAGAAAGCCAAACTATCAAATTATTATTAGACAAATTTATAACTAACACATATTCACAAAATAAATTAGGCATAAATCTGGCACCAAGTGACATTACCAACATACTCCACCAAACAGCATCCATGTGCAATTTGAAAAAGAAATCATCAAAAAGGAAACCAAAAAACACCAACGAAACGTGGTTTGACAGTGAGTGCAAACATATCCGAACAACAGTACGAAATCTGTCAAATCAAAAACACAGAGATCCTGACAATGAAGAACTCCGCCATCAGTATCATGAAGCTCTTAGACTGTACAAACAAACTCTAAGAGTAAAAAAGGAAAAACACACAGAACAATTATTTCAAGCAATGGAGGAGTCAATAAATACCAGTAACTTCTGGAACAACTGGAACACTCTCTATAGACCACAGCAGGAAGAACTGGCCATTCAAAACGGGGACATATGGAGGACACACTTTGAAAATCTGTACAAAACACCTGAAACAAATCCTGCTCGAAATGAATTAAAAACCAAATTAGAAATCCTGAAAGAAAAAATTAAAGACAACCAGAACCCCCTAGATTTCCCAATCACTGTAGATGAGCTTACAGAGAGACTACATGCTTTAAAACCCAACAAGGCATGTGGCATTGACGGAATATTGATATACATAATATGATCAAATACACCAACGACAAATTCAAAACCGCAATAATCAAATTATTCATTATTGTTTTGAGTGTAGGATATTTCCCCGACTCCTGGAACCAAGGCCTGATTACACCGATCTTTAAACAAGGAGACAAATATGAGCCAAACAATTACAGAGGCATTTGTGTCAATAGCAACCTGGGGAAAATATTCTGTTCAATTATTAATATAAGATTGCAGAACTTTCTTAAAACACACAAAATTCTGGACAAAAGTCAGATTGGTTTTCAGCCCAAACACAGAACATCTGACCACATCTACACCCTCCACACCATCATTGATAAACATGTTTACCAGAATAAATCTAAAGTCTTCGCTTGCTTTATTGAATTTGAGAAGGCTTTCGACTCGATCTGGCACGAAGGACTCTTCCTAAAACTACTGGAAAATGGGATTGGAGGGAAAACATTTGATCTGATAAACACCATGTATAAAAACAACACATGTGCTGTAAAAATAGGGAATAGTCGAACAGAATTTTTCCCCCAAAATCAAGGAGTCAGACAAGGTTGCCCATTGAGCCCCACTCTATTTAACATTTATATAAATGAATTAGCCAAAGCCTTGAATAGCTCCACTGCCCCCGGCCCAACCCTGACGGACTCAGAGGTCAGATGTCTCCTCTTTGCAGATGATCTAGTCATTCTGTCAGAAACCAAAGAGGGACTACAACAGCTCCTCGACGTCGTAGAGACATTCAGTCGAACGTGGGCTCTTAAAATTAACTTAGCTAAAACAAAAATAATGATTTTTCAAAATAGATCCAGGTGTAGGGAAAATAAATATGTCTTCAGAGCAGGAAACCAAGTCCTCCAACACACCCACGAATACACATATCTGGGACTAAAGCTGAGTTCAACAGGGAACTTTAATCTGGCTGTGAATGAACTGAAAGCGAAAGCAATGAGAGTCTTCTTCATGATTAAAAACACTATTCGGCATGAAATTCCAATTCAAACCTGGCTAAAAATCCTAAAAGCAATAATTGAACCCATTGCTCTGTATGGCAGTGAGATATGGGGACCTCTGAAAACCCAAGATTTTTCAAAATGGGAAAAAGAGGAAATCGAAACTCTGCATACCCAAATTTGTAAAAGCATCCTAAAAGTAAACAGAGCGACACCAAACAACTCGTGCAGAGCTGAATCAGGACAATACCCCTTATTGATCAGTGACCCGAGCTCATACCAGGCTGAGGCCCTGCGGTGTCAGGAGCAGAACCGGCACCGGAGCGCAGTGACCCGAGCTCATACCAGGCTGAAGCCCTGCGGTGTCAGGAGCAGAACCGGCACCGGAGCGCAGTGACACGAGCTCATACCAGCTGAAGCCCTGTGGTGTCAGGAGCAGAACCGGCACCGGAGCGCAGTGACCCGAGCTCATACCAGGCTGAGGCCCTGCGGTGTCAGGAGCAGAACCGGCACCGGAGCGCAGTGACCCGAGCTCATACCAGGCTGAAGCCCTGCGGTGTCAGGAGCAGAACCGGCACCGGAGCGCAGTGACCCGAGCTCATACCAGCTGAAGCCCTGTGGTGTCAGGAGCAGAACCGGCACCGGAGCGCAGTGACCCGAGCTCATACCAGCTGAGGCCCTGCGGTGTCAGGAGCAGAACCGGCACCGGAGCGCAGTGACCCGAGCTCATACCAGGCTGAAGCCCTGCGGTGTCAGGAGCAGAACCGGCACCGGAGCGCAGTGACCTGAGCTCATACCAGGCTGAAGCCCTGCGGTGTCAGGAGCAGAACCGGCACCGGAGCGCAGTGACCCGAGCTCATACCAGCTGAGGCCCTGCGGTGTCAGGAGCAGAACCGGCACCGGAGCGCAGTGACCCGAGCTCATACCAGCTGAAGCCCTGCGGTGTCAGGAGCAGAACCGGCACCGGAGCGCAGTGACCCAAGCTCATACCAGCTGAAGCCCTGCGATGTCAGGAGCAGAACCGGCACCGGAGCTCAGTGACCCGAGCTCATACCAGCTGAGGCCCTGCGGTGTCAGGAGCAGAACCGGCACCGGAGCGCAGTGACCCGAGCTCATACCAGCTGAAGCCCTGCGGTGTCAGGAGCAGAACCGGCACCGGAGCGCAGTGACCCAAGCTCATACCAGCTGAAGCCCTGCGATGTCAGGAGCAGAACCGGCACCGGAGCGCAGTGACCCGAGCTCATACCAGCTGAGGCCCTGCGGTGTCAGGAGCAGAACCGGCACCGGAGCGCAGTGACCCGAGCTCATACCAGCTGAGGCCCTGCGGTGTCAGGAGCAGAACCGGCACCGGAGCGCAGTGACCCAAGCTCATACCAGCTGAAGCCCTGCGGTGTCAGGAGCAGAACCGGCACCGGAGCGCAGTGACCCGAGCTCATATCAGCTGAAGCCCTGCGGTGTCAGGAGCAGAACCGGCACCGGAGCGCAGTGACCCGAGCTCATACCAGGCTGAGGCCCTGCGGTGTCAGGAGCAGAACCGGCACCGGAGCGCAGTGACCCGAGCTCATACCAGCTGAGGCCCTGCGGTGTCAGGAGCAGAACCGGCACCGGAGCGCACTCTCACAGCTCATGCTGAAACTACAGCCAGACCAGCGCAGCACTATCTGGCCCAACCAAATTATTAAATTACAAAAACAAAATTACATTACCTATTGGAAAGATGCTACTAAATCACAAAAGAAGATGGAACTCTATTTACACCTGAAAAGAGACTATACACCAGCAGAATACCTGAGCTGTGTGAAAGAGCATAAAGTGAGGAAGACCCTGACCAAGTACAGGCTGAGTGACCACAGTCTGGCTGTAGAGAGAGGCCGGCACAGGCAGAGATGGCAGCCGAGAGAGCAGAGACTGTGTTCACTGTGCTCTCAGGGAGAGGTGGAGACAGAAGAACACTTCCTGATACACTGTGATCACTATCACAGCATTAGATCAGACTATTTCACTAGATTCCAACAACTAGAACCACATTTTATGGCATTACCAAATTCAGAAAAATTAAAGCATATTCTGGTAGAGAACTCCAGCTCAATCACAACAGCAGCAAAATATGTGACAGCCTGCCACAAACTACGAGAGTCAGCCAGTGGACAAAACTAAAGTCAGAATCATTCTCATCTTGTCTGAATGTTGGTACAAATGTACATAGGTGTTTTTTTTTTTTTTTAATTTTTTTTTTTTATATAAATGTATTCATGCATTTGTTTACTGATTGATTTATTGAATTTATTGATTATTTGTGTATGTAATGTCCATTTATGTAATGGCCAATGCTTTGGCAATACTGTACAAGTCATGCCAATAAAGCTCATTTGAATTTGAGAGACAGAGAGAGGGAGACAGAGAGAGAGAGAGAGAGAGAGGGAGACAGAGAGAGAAAGAGAGAGAGCGAGAGAGAGACAGAGACAGAGAGAGAGAGAAACAGAGAGAGGGAGACAGAGAGAGAGAGAGAAACAGAGAGAGGGAGACAAACAAGGGCGTGGCGTGAGACAGGGATGCAGTTTGAGTCCAACACTGTTTAACATTTACATCAATGAACTAGCAACCATGTTGGAACAATCTGCAGCCCCAGGTCTCACTCTTCATGATACCAACATCAAGTTCCTGCTCTATGCCGATGATCTGGTTCTGTTGTCCCCAACAGAAGAAGGTTTACAACAGGGCCTGTCCGTCCTGGAGCAATACTGTCAGAAATGGGCACTGACAGTCAATCTGAAAAAGACCAGTGTTATGGTATTTCAGAGGAGAGCCAGATCTCCGGGAAATAGACAGAGTTACAACTTCACTCTGGGCAACACCAGACTAGAACAAAAGGGTTCATATAATTACTTAGGGGTTGAAATTAGTGCATCAGGGAGTTTCAACCTGGCCATAAACACACTATGTAATAAAGCTCGGAGAGCTTTGTATGCAATCAAATGCAAATTTGGAAAAACAAATATCCCCGCAAGAATTTGGTTAAAAATCTACAATTTTCTGATAACACCAATAATGCTTTACGGAAGCGAAGTTTGGGGCCCGATTTCGAATCCAGAATTTAAAAACTGGGATAAAACTCCCACTGAAAAACTGCAACTGGAATTCTGTAAAATTATTCTAAAAGTTCGCCCAAACACCCCAAACAATGCATGCAGAGCAGAACTCGGTATATTCCCTCTGAAAATCCAAATCCAAAAAAGGTCAATTAAATTTTGGCAGCATTTAAATCAAGCTGATAAAAATTCCATTGCATACAAAGCTCTCCTGAGTAACCAGCGGGGTTCAGACGTCCACCCCCTGGACCAGCTGGCTCAGAGGTACACGGACATAAACACACTCAGTAGTGGACAGACAGGCAGAGAGAGAGACAGGTACACTGAGCATCAGAGTCGCCACAGACACAATCCTCAGTCTTCAATCAAAAGATTTGAAACTAAATTAAAAGACGAGTATACAGAACAATGGCAAAATGAAAATAAAATACAACACAAACTCCTCTGTTTTCAATCCCTGAACAGAGATATCCAATTGGCCGAATATCTCAAAACAAAAAATCCAAAAGAAATACGAATTTTAACAAAATACAGAGTCAGTGACCACGAGCTGGAAATTGAAAGAGGAAGACATTTAAAAGTGTGGAGACCAAGAGAGGAACGAGTCTGTACACACTGCCACCAGGATATCGAAACAGAATTACATTTCTTATGTTCATGTCCCAAATATGAAGACTTAAGAAACAAATATTTCCAAAAATTTGAAAAATATATACCAGGCTTCACTACCTACACTGAGGACAAAAAGCTTCCTTTTTTATTAGGGGAAGATAAAAGCACGGCATGGCTAGCAGCTAAATATGTCTTCTCCTGCCACAATACAAGGCTAAATAAATAAATAAAAATTGTATAAGAGGTATTTATACAAGTTGTATATTATATATATATTTTTATTATTTTGTTTAACTGTATTCTCTTTTTTTTTTTGTTTATTTTTTTGTTTATATTATACATATATATATATATATTATTGTTTCAATGTACTCTTTGAGGGACATGCACAGAATGTGTTTAGTATCTGCTTTTATATCATAATTATCCTGTTTACTTGTATTACTATATCAGATGTATTAACTCCTTGTTGTTGTTTATTGTTCTTATGCTTTGGCAACACAGATGCATTTTTTTTTGTCATGCCAATAAAGCAACATGAAATTGAAAAAAAATTGAAATTGAAATTGAGACAGAGAGAGAAAGAGGGAGAGAGAGAGAGAAACAGAGAGAGGGAGACAGAGAGAGAG
This sequence comes from Scardinius erythrophthalmus, assembly GCF_964197995.2. NCBI lineage: Eukaryota > Metazoa > Chordata > Actinopteri > Cypriniformes > Leuciscidae > Scardinius > Scardinius erythrophthalmus. The sequence continues at coordinate 34,477,666 of NC_138242.1, read as the reverse complement.
AGAGAAACAGAGAGAGGGAGACAGAGAGAGAAAGAGGGAGAGAGAGAGAGATAAAAGAGCAAGAGCCTCAGGGATGAGGGAAGGGGGCGAGCGAGAGCTGTTGTTGTGAGGCTTGGCGCTGCTGGAGATCATGTTTGTGTTTGGCTCTCCTCGTCCCGTTGCGTTCGGTCCCTGCTGAGCAGATCTGAGGCCGCATGTGTTCATGGTTTGAGGCCGCATGTTAAACAGCTGATCTCGGTCTCTCTGCGCTCAGAAGGACACGCGTTTGTGTCTGTCAGTGATAAATCACCATCACTGCAGTGCTTTAACTCAGTGAATCACTGCCGGAGTCACTCACAAGCCACGACTCTGGAGCAATGCAGCATTTACATGCACTGCATGCACTAACATGCATATCATTCTCCCTGATTTGGGTGAAACAACACAGTCAGCGCATTCAAATATAAGACATTAATACTTTTAAGGTTTTACTTTAAAGTCGACATGAAAGGGAAGTTGTGCTGGTCTGTTCTCCTCTATTGTGTCGTATATCTGAGTGAAACGCTTCAGGAACAAGAACAAATGTGGGCGGGGCTTGATTTTGTCTGTGTGGAATTGATGGAGGGTTGTGGTCTGCTATTGGTGGATCTGATGTGAGTGACAGTTTGCCCCGCCCTCGGAAGCTCTGAGGGCGTGTCTCTTCAGCAGCTTCAAATCCTCAGTTCTCATTTGCTGGATTTGACTCTGTTAACCACCAGATCCTTTTGCCAACATTCATGATGGAGGGCATCTCAGGAATGGCACTCCAGTGGTTCAGGTCTTCCCTCTCAGTAAGTCCTTCAGGGTGTCGTGGAGGGGTGAGGTGTCTAAGACCAACATCTAGCTACTGGAGTGCCTCAGGGCTCAGTGCTGGGACCGCTTCTCTTCTCCATCTACATGTCATCACTAGATCTGTCATTCAGAAACATGGTTTATCCCATCACTGTTATCATCTAGCTACTGGAGTGCCTCAGGGCTCAGTGCTGGGACCGCTTCTCTTCTCCATCTACATGTCATCACTAGATCTGTCATTCAGGAACATGGTTTATCCCATCACTGTTATCATCTAGCTACTGGAGTGCCTCAGGGCTCAGTGCTGGGACCGCTTCTCTTCTCCATCTACATGTCATCACTAGATCTGTCATTCAGAAACATGGTTTATCCCATCACTGTTATCATCTAGCTACTGGAGTGCCTCAGGGCTCAGTGCTGGGACCACTTCTCTTCTCCATCTACATGTCATCACTAGATCTGTCATTCAGGAACATGGTTTATCCCATCACTGTTATCATCTAGCTACTGGAGTGCCTCAGGGCTCAGTGCTGGGACCACTTCTCTTCTCCATCTACATGTCATCACTAGTGTCTGTCATTCAGAAACATGGTTTACCCCATCACTGTTATCATCTAGCTACTGGAGTGCCTCAAGGCTCAGTGCTGGGACTGCTTCTCTTCTACATCTACATGTCATCACTAGTGTCTGTCATTCAGAAACATGGTTTACCCCATCACTGTTATCATCTAGCTACTGGAGTGCCTCAGGGCTCAGTGCTGGGACCACTTCTCTTCTCCATCTACATGTCATCACTAGTGTCTGTCATTCAGAAACATGGTTTACCCCATCACTGTTATCATCTAGCTACTGGAGTGCCTCAGGGCTCAGTGCTGGGACCACTTCTCTTCTCCATCTACATGCCATCACTAGATCTGTCATTCAGAAACATGGTTTATCCCATCACTGCTATCATCTAGCTACTGGAGTGCCTCAGGGCTCAGTGCTGGGACCGCTTCTCTTCTCCATCTACATGTCATCACTAGTGTCTGTCATTCAGAAACATGGTTTATCCCATCACTGTTATCATCTAGCTACTGGAGTGTCTCAGGGCTCAGTGCTGGGACTGCTTCTCTTCTACATCTACATGTAATCACTAGTGTCTGTCATTCAGGAACATGGTTTATCCCATCACTGTTATCATCTAGCTACTGGAGTGCCTCAGGGCTCAGTGCTGGGACCACTTCTCTTCTCCATCTGCATGTCATCACTAGTGTCTGTCATTCAGAAACATGGTTTATCCCATCACTGTTATCATCTAGCTACTGGAGTGCCTCAGGGCTCAGTGCTGGGACTGCTTCTCTTCTCCATCTACATGTAATCACTAGTGTCTGTCATTCAGGAACATGGTTTATCCCATCACTGTTATCATCTAGCTACTGGAGTGCCTCAGGGCTCAGTGCTGGGACCACTTCTCTTCTCCATCTGCATGTCATCACTAGTGTCTGTCATTCAGAAACATGGTTTATCCCATCACTGTTATCATCTAGCTACTGGAGTGCCTCAGGGCTCAGTGCTGGGACCGCTTCTCTTCTACATCTACATGTCATCACTAGTGTCTGTCATTCAGAAACATGGTTTATCCCATCACTGTTATCATCTAGCTACTGGAGTGCCTCAGGGCTCAGTGCTGGGACCGCTTCTCTTCTACATCTACATGTCATCACTAGTGTCTGTCATTCAGAAACATGGTTTACCCCATCACTGTTATCATCTAGCTACTGGAGTGCCTCAGGGCTCAGTGCTGGGACTGCTTCTCTTCTCCATCTACATGTCATCACTGGTGTCTGTCATTCAGAAACATGGTTTACCCCATCACTGTTATCATCTAGCTACTGGAGTGCCTCAGGGCTCAGTGCTGGGACTGCTTCTCTTCTACATCTACATGTCATCACTAGTGTCTGTCATTCAGAAACATGGTTTACCCCATCACTGTTATCATCTAGCTACTGGAGTGCCTCAGGGCTCAGTGCTGGGACTGCTTCTCTTCTACATCTACATGTCATCACTAATGTCTGTCATTCAGAAACATGGTTTTCCCATCACTGTTATCATCTAGCTACTGGAGTGCCTCAGGGCTCAGTGCTGGGACCACTTCTCTTCTCCATCTACATGTCATCACTAGTGTCTGTCATTCAGAAACATGGTTTATCCCATGTCAAGTCATCTTCATTTATATAGCGCTTTTAACAATGTAGATTGTCTCAAAGCAGCTTTACAGAGATAAGCGTATAATTTAAGGTAACAGAGATTGTTTCGGCTTTACAGCAGAGTTAAGTTATTTCCATCTAAAGTTAGTTTTAATTGATTTGGTTCCGTCGCAATGATCATTTGTTATTAAATTAGGGGCCGCTAAGACGACACCATTCTCTCTACACAGACTTTAAACGCGAACCTGTGAGAAACGCTGATGGCGGTCACATGCGCATTTAGAATGGGTTCTATAGTTATGTGCGTAAGAATATACGCAGGTTTGGAATTCCCTACAAGCCAAGCCTAAACAAAATACTTGTCTTTCCTTATAAATTTTGATAAGGAATTTTATTTTATTTGTTGCTTTGGGGTAGGACCGCAAGACGAATTTTCCCGACAACGCCTTATCTGTAGAGTGGTAGTGGGATCCTCCATAGGGAGAGACTAGTTGGCACTTCAGCACTGCGTTGTCATCGGTCCAGGTGAAGGTCCTTCGTCAGATCTGGATACGGCCTGGATCCGGCAGGCTGCAGGAAAAACCTTGGGATAAACACAGACACTAAAATTAGCGTAGATGCCATTCTTCTCGTGATGTAACGAGTACATCAGGATTTTTGGGAAGTGTTCCCGGTTCCGGCTGACCTAATCTATGCAGCATAACATTAAATTATAGAAGTCTATAATGTATTATGTGAAAGCTAGGTCAAAGAGATGTGTCTTTAATCTGGCTTTGAACTGACAGAGTGTGTCTGCTTCCCGGACAATGGTAGGAAGACTGTTCCAGAGTTTTGGTGCTAAATAGGAAAAGGATCTACCGCCAGCAGTCGATTTTGATATTCTAGGTATAATCAACTGGCCGGAATTTTGAGATCGTAATAGACGTGACGGACTATAATGCGTTAAGAGCTCGCTCAAGTACTGCGGAGCTAAACCATTCAGTGCTTTGTAAGTAATCAGCAATATTTTAAAATTTATGCGATGTTTAATAGGGAGCCAGTGCAGTTTTGACAGAACCGGGCTAATATGGTCATACTTCCTGGTTCTGGTAAGAACTCGAGCTGCTGCGTTTTGGACCAGCTGTAGTTTGTTTATTAAGCGTGCAGGGCAACCACCCAGTAGAGCATTACAATAATCTAGCCTTGAGGTCATGAACGCATGAACTAATTGTTCCGCATTTGTCAATGAGAGCATATGACGTAATTTAGATATATTTTTAAGATGGAAAAATGCAGTTTTACAGATACTAGACACGTGACTTTCAAATGAAAGATTGGTATCAAAGAGCACACCCAGGTTCCTAACCGACGACGAAGACTTAACAGAGCAGCCATCAAGTGTTAGACAGTATTCTAGATTATTACGTGAGGAAGTTTTTTGTCCAATAATTAGAAACTCTGTTTTTTCAGAATTTAGAAGTAGGAAATTACAAGTCATCCAATTTTTTATATCCGCTATGCATTCCGTTAATTTTGTGAATTGATAAATTTCGTTAGGTTTTGAAGAAATATAGAGCTGAGTATCGTCAGCATAACAGTGAAAGCTAATTCCATGTTTCCTAATGATATCTCCTAAGGGTAGCATGTACAGAGTGAACAGCAGCGGTCCTAATACTGAGCCTTGTGGTACGCCATACTTAACCTGTGATCGATGAGACATCTCATCATTTACTGCTACAAACTGATAACGGTCAGATAAGTATGATTTAAACCATGCTAGTGCATTTCCTGTAATGCCAACATAATGTTCTAATCTATTTAAAAGAACGTTGTGGTCGATGGTGTCAAATGCAGCGCTAAGATCGAGTAACACTAATAGAGAGATACAACCACGATCGGATGATAAGAGCAAATCATTTGTGACTCTAACGAGAGCTGTTTCGGTACTATGGTACGGTCTAAATCCGGACTGGAAATCCTCGCAGATATCATTTCTTTCAAGAAAGGAACACAGTTGTGAGGATACTGCCTTTTCTAATATCTTTGACAGAAAAGGTAGATTCGAGATCGGCCTGTAATTGACTAATTCTGAAGGATCAAGTTGCGTTTTTTTAACAAGCGGTTTAATCAAAGCCAGCTTAAAGTTTTTTGGTACGTATCCTAGAGACAAAGACGAATTAATGATATTAAGAAGAGGATCTATGACCTCTGGAAGTATTTCTTTCAGTAGCTTAGTCGGTATAGGGTCTAACATACATGTTGTAGATTTAGATGATTTAATGAGTTTAGTAAATTCTTCCTCTCCTATAGCAACGAATGAATCAAATTTTTCCTCAGGGAGACTACAATGCACTGCCTGATGCGATACTGTAGTAGACGGTTGCATAGTTATAATTTTGTCCCTGATATTATCAATCTTATAAGTGAAGAAGTTCATAAAGTCATTACTGCTGTGTTGCTTGGAAACTTCGGTGCTTGAAGCTTTATTTTTCGTTAGTTTAGCCACCGTTTCAAATAAATACCTAGGATTATGTTTATTTTCTTCTAATAGGGTTGAAAAATAAGCAGATCTAGCAGCTTTTAAAGCCTCTCTGTAAGTAATTGAGCTCTCTTTCCATGAAATGCGAAATACCTCTAGTTTTGTTTTCTTCCAGTTGCGCTCCATTTTTCTGGCTGCTCTCTTAAGGGCCCGAGTGTGCTCGTTGTACCACGGCGTTGGACTATTTTCTTTAATCTTCTTTAAGCGCAACGGAGCAACTGTGTCTAAAGTGCTGGAAAAGAGAGAGTTAAACGTTTCTGTTGTAATATCTAGTTCTTCTAAGCTATCTGAGATGCTGAGATGATGAAACTGATTAGGAAGATTATTAATAAAGCAATCTTTAGTAGCAGAAGTGATAGGTCTCACATATTTGAAACACGGAGTCGGCTTTGCAGCCTTGGCTAAATGCAAATTACACGAGACTAGATAATGATCTGAGATGTCATCGCTCTGCTGCAGAATTTCAACGGCATCCACATCTATTCCGTGTGATAATATTAGATCTAGAGTATGATTACGACGATGAGTAGGTCCTGACACGTGTTGTCTAACTCCAATTGAATTTACAATGTCTTTAAATGCCAATCCCAATGCATCTTTTTCATTATCGATGTGTATATTAAAATCACCAACAATTAGTACTTTATCTGCAGTCAATATTAATTCTGATAGAAAGTCCGCAAATTCTTTGATAAAGTCTGTATGGTGCCCTGGTGGCCTGTATACAGTAGCCAGCACAAATCTCAAACGTGATTTATCGTTTACACTATATATTTTTACATTAAGCACCAATGCTTCAAAAGAATTATATTTAAAACTTGATTTCTTAGTGGTTTTGAAACTATTACTATAGATTACAGCAACACCACCCCCTTTGCGTTTCAGACGAGGCTCATGTTTATAACAGTAATCTTGCGGGGTTGATTCATTTAAAGTAATGTAATCGTTTGGTTTTAGCCAGGTTTCTGTCAAACACAGCACATCTAGGTTATTATCTGAAATCATATCATTAACAATGAGTGCTTTTGAAGTAAGCGATCGAATATTCAGCAACCCAAGCTTTAGCATTTGCTCATCTGTATTATAGCTGTTTTTTATTTGTTGAACATCAATTAAATTTTTAACCTTAGTTGGGTTTAAACGTTTTTTGGATTTCCAAATTCGGGGAACATCACTGTTATCATCTAGCTACTGGAGTGCCTCAGGGCTCAGTGCTGGGACTGCTTCTCTTCTACATCTACATGTCATCACTAGTGTCTGTCATTCAGAAACATGGTTTTCCCATCACTGTTATCATCTAGCTACTGGAGTGCCTCAGGGCTCAGTGCTGGGACCGCTTCTCTTCTCCATCTACATGTCATCACTAGATCTGTCATTCAGAAACATGGTTTACCCCATCACTGTTATCATCTAGCTACTGGAGTGCCTCAGGGCTCAGTGCTGGGACTGCTTCTCTTCTACATCTACATGTCATCACTAGTGTCTGTCATTCAGAAACATGGTTTACCCCATCACTGTTATCATCTAGCTACTGGAGTGCCTCAGGGCTCAGTGCTGGGACCGCTTCTCTTCTCCATCTACATGTCATCACTGGGATCTGTCATTCAGAAACATGGTTTACCCCATCACTGTTATCATCTAGCTACTGGAGTGCCTCAGGGCTCAGTGCTGGGACCGCTTCTCTTCTCCATCTACATGTCATCACTGGGATCTGTCATTCAGAAACATGGTTTACCCCATCACTGTTATCATCTAGCTACTGGAGTGCCTCAGGGCTCAGTGCTGGGACCGCTTCTCTTCTCCATCTACATGTCATCACTGGGATCTGTCATTCAGAAACATGGTTTATCCCATCACTGTTATCATCTAGCTACTGGAGTGCCTCAGGGCTCAGTGCTGGGACCACTTCTCTTCTCCATCTACATGTCATCACTGGGATCTGTCATTCAGAAACATGGTTTACCCCATCACTGTTATCATCTAGCTACTGGAGTGCCTCAGGGCTCAGTGCTGGGACTGCTTCTCTTCTCCATCTACATGTCATCACTGGGATCTGTCATTCAGAAACATGGTTTTCCCATCACTGCTATCATCTAGCTACTGGAGTGCCTCAGGGCTCAGTGCTGGGACCACTTC
>NC_138242.1:34430013-34465013 GCF_964197995.2 Scardinius erythrophthalmus | reverse complement strand
CATATTAATGAACACGTTTGGGAAGGAAAATATTATTCCCCGTCATATATGAGTGATTTCTGAAGTCTTGACGAACAGAGGACTTAGACTTAGACTTAGACTTAGAAAACTTTAATGTCCTCAGAGAGGCAATTTGTTGTACAGTACAGACATATTGACACATAATCCACAACATAAACATTATCCACATGCACAATATCATAAATAAATAAAAACTACTTCACATTACTTCACATATATTCTAAAATCATACCCCTCCCCACACCTTATTTGATTGGGTTATTGCCATGGGAATAAATGAGTTTTTTGCTCGATTGGTTCTAACTTTGGGGTATCTATATCTACGACCTGAAGGGAGAGGCTTAAACTCCACTGAAAGTGGATGGGTTTTATCCATGCAAACCTTGTCTGCCTTCTGTGCCAATCTCATCAGGTATAGTTGGTACAGGTCTACCTGTTGTTTCCCAATGATTTTTCCACAGGTTTTAACAATCTTCCCCAATTTGTTCCTATGGGTGATTTTTGAATGTCCATACCAGCATACTATGCAGTAGGAGAGAATACTCTCAATAAAAGACTTATAAAAAAGAGTCAACATTTTATTATCAACATTAAAATAATTAAGCTTTCTAAGAAAATACAATCGTTGTTGACCCTTTTTAAAAACAGCATCAGCACACTGATCCCAGGATAGTTTACTGTCAATGATTAGACCAAGATACTTGTACTCCGTCACCATCTCTATCTCCTCTCCTTTTATTAGAGTCGGAGTGGGTGAGGGTGCCCCATGTCTAAAATCAAAAACCAACTCTTTAGTCTTAGATGCATTCAAATACAACTGGGAGGCTTTACACCAGTCAACAAATTCATGCAACACTGGACCATGTTCAGTTTCATCTCGCTCCAATAAGCTAATCACAGCAGTATCATCTGCGAATTTAATTATATAACGTCCAGGGTAACTACTGCGACAACAGTCAGTGTACAATATATATAATAGTGGTGACAAAACGCTACCTTGTGGTGTCCCAGTTGAAGTGAAGCGGACCCCAGATAATGTTTTCCCCACCCTTACTCTTTGTGGCCGTCCACTCAGGAAGTCCAGGATCCATTTTATTAGTATTGAATTTAGCTGGAAGTTGTCTCTAAGTCTATTTCCTAAAATTTGTGGGTGGATTGTATTGAACGCTGATGAAAAGTCAGCAAATAAAATGCGAGCATGTGTTTTGCAACCCTCCAGGTGTGTATACAAATAATTTAAAAGCACTACAATGGCATCGTCCGTCCCCCTCCCAAATCTGTAGGCAAATTGTAGAGGGTCAAGAGCATGTCTACAGGAATTCATGATGTGTGTTTTAATGATCTGCTCAAATGATTTAACTACAAGAGAGGTGAGGGCGATGGGCCTATAATCCTTGGATGAGGATGGATGGGAGACTTTGGGAAGGGGGGTCACAACTGCTGTCTTCCAAAGCAGTGGAACCACCTGGGTGTCTACTGAGCGTTTGAAGAGGGAACAGAAAATTCCACTTAATTGGGCCGCACAGTACTTAAGCACTCTGCCTCCTATGTTGTCCGGCCCCGGACTTTTTCGTACATTAATCCTCTCAAACACTCGCTGAACCATCTCCTCCTTGATGATCAAAGTACTCTCCGTCCCAGCATCGTCCATCACAATCTGTTGCCAGGCAGAAACCTTGTCGCTATCATTTATTTCAAAGCGGGTAAAATGTTCATTTAGGTTGTTGGCCAAAACAAGGGATGCGGTGTCATCCATAAGTTCAATGTTTTTTTCTGTCTTGAAGGGGGCGTTTGCCATCAGCTTTATACCTGTCCATGCAGCCCTTGAATTCCCCGCAGCCAGGGTGCTCTGTATCTTGTCCTTGTACTGACACCTGGCCTTATAGATCTCCTTGTTGACCTTCCTTTGCATATCTTTTCTGTTTTGTAAACTTCCTGAAGCGAAGACTCTCTTTTTCTCATTTAGTATGTCCTTTAGTTCTTTCGTCACCCACGGTTTATTGTTTGGGTACACCTTGATGATCTTAGTTGGAATGACTGCACTCACACAAAAGTCTATGTAACCCGAGATAGCCTCTGTCTGTTCGTGCAAGTCAGCTGAAGAGTCCTCGAAGATGGCCCAGGATGTACACTCCAGGCATCCTTTCAACGTCTCTATACTGTCCGCATCCCACACCTGGATCTGCTTTTCCACAGGCTTAGCCCTTTTCAAAATCTGTTTATAAATAGGTCTTAGAAGGACTGTGTTGTGATCTGAGCCACCCAAGGGGGCCCTGGCGCTGGATGAGTATGCCTTGGGGATGGAACCGTAGCATAAGTCAATAATTTTATTTTTTCGTGTTGGACAGGTGACATACTGTGAATAGGTAGGCAACGTTTTTTTGAGGGTACAGTTATTAAAGTCCCCCATTATAAACTTGGGCGCATCTGGTGAGATTTTATCCAATTCTTGGGTGATATTAAAAATAATGTCTGCTGCCTTATTTATATCTGCTCTTGGGTGTATATAGACAACAGTCAAAAATATTTGTGGGAATTCACGGGGAAGATACGAGGGGCGCATAGAAACTGATAAAAGTTCAATATCGTAAGTGCAAATCTTTTTTCTTACCACAGTTGTTTTGCACCATCTGTCGTTTATCATGATGCACACGCCCCCTCCGTGTTCCTTGCCTGTAGCCTTGCTGCATCGGTCCAAGCGTACTATACTAAATCCTTCAGGGCAAACTTCAGAGTCTGGCACAGTATAATTAAGCCAGGTTTCAGAAAAGGCTAAAATACAGGCTTCCCTGTATTCATGCAGGTAACGAGTGTTTGCTCGCAACTCGTCTGCTTTTCCTTTTATCGATTGGACGTTAGAGAGAATGATAGTTGGAAGTGGCACTTTTGTTTTCCTCTTCCTGAGTCTTTGGCGCACTCCTCCCCTCTTTCCTCGTTTTCTCTTGTGTTCCTTGTCATTGACAGTTCTTATTATCTCCGTGGGTATGTTAACATCAGTATGATTCCAAAAGTCCGCGTAGGCGCTCAGTTGTAAAAGAAAGTCTCTGCTGTAGCGTACATGTGATTCCGCGTTGCTGGCCGGTTCACCTGCCACGCTGATAACAAACAGTATCGACCCGACTATTAAAGCCAGCTCCCATACTCTACTCATAGTGACTGATGGTAACAGTCCGTAGACAGTGCATCTAATGATGGTTTGTACCGAAAATGATCGCACAAGCAACTAAAAAAAAGAAACAAACACAAAGGCAAAGGACGAGACAAACAGCCTGTACTGCTGGTCGCCGCTGTGCAGCGCCCCTCAGGAACACAGGAACACCGGGGCTAGTTGTCACAATCATCACAATCATCACTCCTTCCAGTGAATATTTCTCTGGGTTTCATTTTGATAACCAGTTTATCTATAAACACAAACCTTAAAATACTGACTGCAAAACACAACAGCGGGGCATGTTGTCACAGTGAGCCGTACAGCAAAACTCACCTCAACTCTGTCAGTGTCTTCTTTAAAAGAGACCAGCATTAGTCTGAATTACACACATTCATAAATTACTAACATCTACATTCAGATCTGATCGAAAACAGAGGCGACAGTCAGTGAACAAGTTAAACTGTAAAGCATGAAACAGCAGAAATATTAAAGAAAACAAACAATTATTGTTTTGGTCATCAAATATTGTCATAATAAACGCATACATTTCTATCATGTAAGAGCTGCTGTAGTTTGTGATATAAAGTGGCGCAGCGTTTGCTCTGATCTGTGTTTCTCTTCAGCCTCACTTTGATTGATCAGAGCTGCATTTCTCTGGCAGCGTTTCTCACTGTGCGGATGAAACACACACACAGGAACATTGTTCCTCTCAGAAACAGGGGCATCTGTGGGTGTATCTGTGGGACAGCGATGATGTTTACATCTGCAGTGTTCAGATACACTCAGTAAAACACACACACTCTTCAGATCAATGCTTTATATCTATTCAGACACGCGTCGCTTTCGAGGAGATGCTACTCACAGAATAACAGTCTGACGATCGAGTCTTCTGCGTCACACCGTATGTTTATGAGGATCGTTCCCAGGACAGACTGATATAAACAAACCTGGGACAGAGACGACGACCGACTCACACGAGAACGACTGACTCACACGAGAACGACAGACTCACACAAGAACGACTGATTCACACGAGAACGACTGACTCACACGAGAACGACTGACTCACACGAGAATGTTTATGAGGATCGTTTCCAGGAAAGACTGATATAAACAAACCTGGGACAGAGACGACGACCGACTCACACGAGAACGACTGACTCACACGAGAACGACTGATTCACACGAGAACGACTGATTCGCACGAGAACGACTGATTCACACGAGAACGACCAACTCACACGAGAACGACAGACTCACACGAGAACGACAGACTCACACGAGAACGACAGACTCACACGAGAACGACTGACTCACACGAGAACGACTGATTCACACGAGAACGACAGACTCACACGAGAACGACTGATTCACACGAGAACGACCAACTCACACGAGAATGTTTATGAGGATCGTTTCCAGGAAAGACTGATATAAACAAACCTGGGACAGAGACGACGACCGACTCACACGAGAACGACCGACTCACACGAGAACGACTGACTCACACGAGAACGACTGATTCACACGAGAACGACCGACTCACACGAGAACGACAGACTCACACGAGAACGACTGATTCACACGAGAACGACCAACTCACACGAGAATGTTTATGAGGATCGTTTCCAGGAAAGACTGATATAAACAAACCTGGGACAGAGACGACGACCGACTCACACGAGAACGACAGACTCACACGAGAACGACTGACTCACACGAGAACGACAGACTCACACAAGAACGACTGATTCGCACGAGAACGACTGATTCGCACGAGAACGACAGACTCACACGAGAACGACAGACTCACACGAGAACGACAGACTCACACGAGAACGACTGATTCGCACGAGAATGTTTATGAGGATCGTTTCCAGGAAAGACTGATATAAACAAACCTGGGACAGAGACGACGACCGACTCACACGAGAACGACTGACTCACACGAGAACGACTGATTCACACGAGAACGACAGACTCACACGAGAACGACTGATTCACACGAGAACGACAGACTCACACGAGAACGACAGACTCACACGAGAATGTTTATGAGGATCGTTTCCAGGAAAGACTGATATAAACAAACCTGGGACAGAGACGACGACCGACTCACACGAGAACGACTGACTCACACGAGAACGACAGACTCACACAAGAACGACTGATTCGCACGAGAACGACTGATTCGCACGAGAACGACAGACTCACACGAGAACGACAGACTCACACGAGAACGACTGACTCACACGAGAATGTTTATGAGGATCGTTTCCAGGAAAGACTGATATAAACAAACCTGGGACAGAGACGACGACCGACTCACACGAGAACGACTGACTCACACGAGAACGACAGACTCACACAAGAACGACTGATTCGCACGAGAACGACTGACTCACACGAGAACGACTGATTCACACGAGACCGACAGACTCACACGAGAACGACTGATTCACACGAGAACGACTGACTCACACGAGAATGTTTATGAGGATCGTTTCCAGGAAAGACTGATATAAACAAACCTGGGACAGAGACGACGACCGACTCACACGAGAACGACTGACTCACACGAGAACGACTGATTCACACGAGAACGACTGATTCGCACGAGAACGACTGATTCACACGAGAACGACCAACTCACACGAGAACGACAGACTCACACGAGAACGACAGACTCACACGAGAACGACAGACTCACACGAGAACGACAGACTCACACGAGAACGACTGACTCACACGAGAACGACTGATTCACACGAGAACGACAGACTCACACGAGAACGACAGACTCACACGAGAATGTTTATGAGGATCGTTTCCAGGAAAGACTGATATAAACAAACCTGGGACAGAGACGACGACCGACTCACACGAGAACGACTGACTCACACGAGAACGACAGACTCACACAAGAACGACTGATTCGCACGAGAACGACTGATTCGCACGAGAACGACAGACTCACACGAGAACGACAGACTCACACGAGAACGACAGACTCACACGAGAACGACAGACTCACACGAGAACGACTGATTCGCACGAGAACGACAGACTCACACGAGAACGACAGACTCACACGAGAATGTTTATGAGGATCGTTTCCAGGAAAGACTGATATAAACAAACCTGGGACAGAGACGACGACCGACTCACACGAGAACGACTGACTCACACGAGAACGACTGATTCACACGAGAACGACAGACTCACACGAGAACGACTGATTCACACGAGAACGACAGACTCACACGAGAACGACAGACTCACACGAGAATGTTTATGAGGATCGTTTCCAGGAAAGACTGATATAAACAAACCTGGGACAGAGACGACGACCGACTCACACGAGAACGACTGACTCACACGAGAACGACAGACTCACACAAGAACGACTGATTCGCACGAGAACGACTGATTCGCACGAGAACGACAGACTCACACGAGAACGACAGACTCACACGAGAACGACAGACTCACACGAGAACGACTGACTCACACGAGAATGTTTATGAGGATCGTTTCCAGGAAAGACTGATATAAACAAACCTGGGACAGAGACGACGACCGACTCACACGAGAACGACTGACTCACACGAGAACGACAGACTCACACAAGAACGACTGATTCGCACGAGAACGACTGACTCACACGAGAACGACAGACTCGCACAAGAACGACTGATTCGCACGAGAACGACTGACTCACACGAGAACGACAGACTCACACGAGAACGACAGACTCACACGAGAACGACAGACTCACACGAGAACGACAGACTCGCACAAGAACGACTGATTCGCACGAGAACGACTGACTCACACGAGAACGACAGACTCACACGAGAACGTCAGACTCACACGAGAACGACAGACTCACACGAGAACGACAGACTCACACGAGAACGACAGACTCACACGAGAACGACAGACTCACACGAGAACGACTGATTCGCACGAGAACGACAGACTCACACGAGAACGACAGACTCGCACGAGAACGACAGACTCACACAAGAACGACTGATTCGCACGAGAACGACAGACTCACACGAGAACGACAGACTCACACGAGAACGACAGACTCACACGAGAACGACCAACTCACACGAGAATGTTTATGAGGATCGTTTCCAGGAAAGACTGATATAAACAAACCTGGGACAGAGACGACGACCGACTCACACGAGAACGACTGACTCACACGAGAACGACAGACTCACACAAGAACGACTGATTCGCACGAGAACGACTGATTCGCACGAGAACGACAGACTCACACGAGAACGACAGACTCGCACAAGAACGACTGATTCGCACGAGAACGACTGACTCACACGAGAACGACAGACTCACACGAGAACGTCAGACTCACACGAGAACGACAGACTCACACGAGAACGACAGACTCACACGAGAACGACAGACTCACACGAGAACGACAGACTCACACGAGAACGACTGATTCGCACGAGAACGACAGACTCACACGAGAACGACAGACTCACACGAGAACGACAGACTCACACAAGAACGACTGATTCGCACGAGAACGACAGACTCACACGAGAACGACAGACTCACACGAGAACGACAGACTCACACGAGAACGACCAACTCACACGAGAATGTTTATGAGGATCGTTTCCAGGAAAGACTGATATAAACAAACCTGGGACAGAGACGACGACCGACTCACACGAGAACGACTGACTCACACGAGAACGACAGACTCACACAAGAACGACTGATTCGCACGAGAACGACTGATTCGCACGAGAACGACAGACTCACACGAGAACGACAGACTCACACGAGAACGACAGACTCACACGAGAACGACAGACTCACACGAGAACGACTGATTCGCACGAGAATGTTTATGAGGATCGTTTCCAGGAAAGACTGATATAAACAAACCTGGGACAGAGACGACGACCGACTCACACGAGAACGACTGATTCACACGAGAACGACTGATTCACACGAGAACGACTGATTCACACGAGAACGACAGACTCACACGAGAACGACAGACTCACACGAGAACGACTGATTCACACGAGAACGACCAACTCACACGAGAATGTTTATGAGGATCGTTTCCAGGAAAGACTGATATAAACAAACCTGGGACAGAGACGACGACCGACTCACACGAGAACGACTGACTCACACGAGAACGACAGACTCACACAAGAACGACTGATTCGCACGAGAACGACTGATTCGCACGAGAACGACAGACTCACACGAGAACGACAGACTCACACGAGAACGACAGACTCACACGAGAACGACAGACTCACACGAGAACGACTGATTCGCACGAGAATGTTTATGAGGATCGTTTCCAGGAAAGACTGATATAAACAAACCTGGGACAGAGACGACGACCGACTCACACGAGAACGACTGACTCACACGAGAACGACTGATTCACACGAGAACGACAGACTCACACGAGAACGACTGATTCACACGAGAACGACAGACTCACACGAGAACGACAGACTCACACGAGAATGTTTATGAGGATCGTTTCCAGGAAAGACTGATATAAACAAACCTGGGACAGAGACGACGACCGACTCACACGAGAACGACTGACTCACACGAGAACGACAGACTCACACAAGAACGACTGATTCGCACGAGAACGACAGACTCACACGAGAACGACAGACTCACACGAGAACGACAGACTCACACGAGAACGACTGACTCACACGAGAATGTTTATGAGGATCGTTTCCAGGAAAGACTGATATAAACAAACCTGGGACAGAGACGACGACCGACTCACACGAGAACGACTGACTCACACGAGAACGACAGACTCACACAAGAACGACTGATTCGCACGAGAACGACTGACTCACACGAGAACGACAGACTCGCACAAGAACGACTGATTCGCACGAGAACGACTGACTCACACGAGAACGACAGACTCACACGAGAACGACAGACTCACACGAGAACGACAGACTCACACGAGAACGACTGACTCACACGAGAATGTTTATGAGGATCGTTTCCAGGAAAGACTGATATAAACAAACCTGGGACAGAGACGACGACCGACTCACACGAGAACGAACTGACTCACACGAGAACGACAGACTCACACAAGAACGACTGATTCGCACGAGAACGACTGACTCACACGAGAACGACAGACTCACACGAGAACGACAGACTCACACGAGAACGACAGACTCACACGAGAACGACAGACTCACACGAGAACGACTGACTCACACGAGAATGTTTATGAGGATCGTTTCCAGGAAAGACTGATATAAACAAACCTGGGACAGAGACGACGACCGACTCACACGAGAACGACTGACTCACACGAGAACGACAGACTCACACGAGAACGACTGATTCGCACGAGAACGACTGACTCACACGAGAACGACTGATTCACACGAGAACGACAGACTCACACGAGAACGACTGATTCACACGAGAACGACCAACTCACACGAGAATGTTTATGAGGATCGTTTCCAGGAAAGACTGATATAAACAAACCTGGGACAGAGACGACGACCGACTCACACGAGAACGACTGACTCACACGAGAACGACTGATTCACACGAGAACGACAGACTCACACGAGAACGACTGATTCACACGAGAACGACTGACTCACACGAGAACGACAGACTCACACGAGAACGACAGACTCACACGAGAACGACTGATTCACACGAGAACGACCAACTCACACGAGAACGACAGACTCACACGAGAACGACTGACTCACACGAGAACGACTGACTCACACGAGAACGACAGACTCACACGAGAACGACCAACTCACACGAGAATGTTTATGAGGATCGTTTCCAGGAAAGACTGATATAAACAAACCTGGGACAGAGACGACGACCGACTCACACGAGAACGACTGACTCACACGAGAACGACAGACTCACACAAGAACGACTGATTCGCACGAGAACGACTGATTCGCACGAGAACGACAGACTCACACGAGAACGACAGACTCACACGAGAACGACAGACTCACACGAGAACGACAGACTCACACGAGAACGACTGATTCGCACGAGAATGTTTATGAGGATCGTTTCCAGGAAAGACTGATATAAACAAACCTGGGACAGAGACGACGACCGACTCACACGAGAACGACTGACTCACACGAGAACGACTGATTCACACGAGAACGACAGACTCACACGAGAACGACTGATTCACACGAGAACGACAGACTCACACGAGAACGACAGACTCACACGAGAATGTTTATGAGGATCGTTTCCAGGAAAGACTGATATAAACAAACCTGGGACAGAGACGACGACCGACTCACACGAGAACGACTGACTCACACGAGAACGACAGACTCACACAAGAACGACTGATTCGCACGAGAACGACAGACTCACACGAGAACGACAGACTCACACGAGAACGACAGACTCACACGAGAACGACTGACTCACACGAGAATGTTTATGAGGATCGTTTCCAGGAAAGACTGATATAAACAAACCTGGGACAGAGACGACGACCGACTCACACGAGAACGACTGACTCACACGAGAACGACAGACTCACACAAGAACGACTGATTCGCACGAGAACGACTGACTCACACGAGAACGACAGACTCGCACAAGAACGACTGATTCGCACGAGAACGACTGACTCACACGAGAACGACAGACTCACACGAGAACGACAGACTCACACGAGAACGACAGACTCACACGAGAACGACTGACTCACACGAGAATGTTTATGAGGATCGTTTCCAGGAAAGACTGATATAAACAAACCTGGGACAGAGACGACGACCGACTCACACGAGAACGAACTGACTCACACGAGAACGACAGACTCACACAAGAACGACTGATTCGCACGAGAACGACTGACTCACACGAGAACGACAGACTCACACGAGAACGACAGACTCACACGAGAACGACAGACTCACACGAGAACGACAGACTCACACGAGAACGACTGACTCACACGAGAATGTTTATGAGGATCGTTTCCAGGAAAGACTGATATAAACAAACCTGGGACAGAGACGACGACCGACTCACACGAGAACGACTGACTCACACGAGAACGACAGACTCACACAAGAACGACTGATTCGCACGAGAACGACTGACTCACACGAGAACGACTGATTCACACGAGAACGACAGACTCACACGAGAACGACTGATTCACACGAGAACGACCAACTCACACGAGAATGTTTATGAGGATCGTTTCCAGGAAAGACTGATATAAACAAACCTGGGACAGAGACGACGACCGACTCACACGAGAACGACTGACTCACACGAGAACGACTGATTCACACGAGAACGACAGACTCACACGAGAACGACTGATTCACACGAGAACGACTGACTCACACGAGAACGACAGACTCACACGAGAACGACAGACTCACACGAGAACGACTGATTCACACGAGAACGACCAACTCACACGAGAACGACAGACTCACACGAGAACGACTGACTCACACGAGAACGACTGACTCACACGAGAACGACAGACTCACACGAGAACGACCAACTCACACGAGAATGTTTATGAGGATCGTTTCCAGGAAAGACTGATATAAACAAACCTGGGACAGAGACGACGACCGACTCACACGAGAACGACTGACTCACACGAGAACGACAGACTCACACAAGAACGACTGATTCGCACGAGAACGACTGATTCGCACGAGAACGACAGACTCACACGAGAACGACAGACTCACACGAGAACGACAGACTCACACGAGAACGACAGACTCACACGAGAACGACTGATTCGCACGAGAATGTTTATGAGGATCGTTTCCAGGAAAGACTGATATAAACAAACCTGGGACAGAGACGACGACCGACTCACACGAGAACGACTGACTCACACGAGAACGACTGATTCACACGAGAACGACAGACTCACACGAGAACGACTGATTCACACGAGAACGACAGACTCACACGAGAACGACAGACTCACACGAGAATGTTTATGAGGATCGTTTCCAGGAAAGACTGATATAAACAAACCTGGGACAGAGACGACGACCGACTCACACGAGAACGACTGACTCACACGAGAACGACAGACTCACACAAGAACGACTGATTCGCACGAGAACGACAGACTCACACGAGAACGACAGACTCACACGAGAACGACAGACTCACACGAGAACGACTGACTCACACGAGAATGTTTATGAGGATCGTTTCCAGGAAAGACTGATATAAACAAACCTGGGACAGAGACGACGACCGACTCACACGAGAACGACTGACTCACACGAGAACGACAGACTCACACAAGAACGACTGATTCGCACGAGAACGACTGACTCACACGAGAACGACAGACTCGCACAAGAACGACTGATTCGCACGAGAACGACTGACTCACACGAGAACGACAGACTCACACGAGAACGACAGACTCACACGAGAACGACAGACTCACACGAGAACGACTGACTCACACGAGAATGTTTATGAGGATCGTTTCCAGGAAAGACTGATATAAACAAACCTGGGACAGAGACGACGACCGACTCACACGAGAACGAACTGACTCACACGAGAACGACAGACTCACACAAGAACGACTGATTCGCACGAGAACGACTGACTCACACGAGAACGACAGACTCACACGAGAACGACAGACTCACACGAGAACGACAGACTCACACGAGAACGACAGACTCACACGAGAACGACTGACTCACACGAGAATGTTTATGAGGATCGTTTCCAGGAAAGACTGATATAAACAAACCTGGGACAGAGACGACGACCGACTCACACGAGAACGACTGACTCACACGAGAACGACAGACTCACACAAGAACGACTGATTCGCACGAGAACGACTGACTCACACGAGAACGACTGATTCACACGAGAACGACAGACTCACACGAGAACGACTGATTCACACGAGAACGACCAACTCACACGAGAATGTTTATGAGGATCGTTTCCAGGAAAGACTGATATAAACAAACCTGGGACAGAGACGACGACCGACTCACACGAGAACGACTGACTCACACGAGAACGACTGATTCACACGAGAACGACAGACTCACACGAGAACGACTGATTCACACGAGAACGACTGACTCACACGAGAACGACAGACTCACACGAGAACGACAGACTCACACGAGAACGACTGATTCACACGAGAACGACCAACTCACACGAGAACGACAGACTCACACGAGAACGACTGACTCACACGAGAACGACTGACTCACACGAGAACGACAGACTCACACGAGAACGACTGATTCACACGAGAACGACAGACTCACACGAGAACGACTGATTCACACGAGAACGACCAACTCACACGAGAATGTTTATGAGGATCGTTTCCAGGAAAGACTGATATAAACAAACCTGGGACAGAGACGACGACCGACTCACACGAGAACGACTGACTCACACGAGAACGACTGATTCACACGAGAACGACAGACTCACACGAGAACGACTGATTCACACGAGAACGACTGACTCACACGAGAATGTTTATGAGGATCGTTTCCAGGAAAGACTGATATAAACAAACCTGGGACAGAGACGACGACCGACTCACACTAGAACGACTGACTCACACGAGAACGACAGACTCACACAAGAACGACTGATTCGCACGAGAACGACTGACTCACACGAGAACGACTGATTCACACGAGAACGACCAACTCACACGAGAATGTTTATGAGGATCGTTTCCAGGAAAGACTGATATAAACAAACCTGGGACAGAGACGACGACCGACTCACACGAGAACGACTGACTCACACGAGAACGACAGACTCACACAAGAACGACTGATTCGCACGAGAACGACTGACTCACACGAGAACGACAGACTCACACAAGAACGACTGATTCGCACGAGAACGACTGACTCACACGAGAACGACAGACTCACACGAGAACGACAGACTCACACGAGAACGACAGACTCACACGAGAACGACAGACTCACACGAGAACGACTGACTCACACGAGAATGTTTATGAGGATCGTTTCCAGGAAAGACTGATATAAACAAACCTGGGACAGAGACGACGACCGACTCACACGAGAACGAACTGACTCACACGAGAACGACAGACTCACACAAGAACGACTGATTCGCACGAGAACGATTGACTCACACGAGAACGACAGACTCACACGAGAACGACAGACTCACACGAGAACGACAGACTCACACGAGAACGACAGACTCACACGAGAACGACTGACTCACACGAGAATGTTTATGAGGATCGTTTCCAGGAAAGACTGATATAAACAAACCTGGGACAGAGACGACGACCGACTCACACGAGAACGACTGACTCACACGAGAACGACAGACTCACACAAGAACGACTTATTCGCACGAGAACGACTGACTCATACGAGAACGACTGATTCACACGAGAACGACAGACTCACACGAGAACGACTGATTCACACGAGAACGACCAACTCACACGAGAATGTTTATGAGGATCGTTTCCAGGAAAGACTGATATAAACAAACCTGGGACAGAGACGACGACCGACTCACACGAGAACGACTGACTCACACGAGAACGACAGACTCACTCAAGAACGACTGATTCGCACGAGAACGACTGACTCACACGAGAACGACAGACTCACACGAGAACGACAGACTCACACGAGAACGACTGACTCACACGAGAACGACAGACTCACACGAGAACGACAGACTCACACGAGAACGACTGACTCACACGAGAACGACAGACTCACACGAGAACGACAGACTCACACGAGAACGACAGACTCACACGAGAACGACTGACTCACACGAGAACGTCAGACTCACACGAGAACGACAGACTCACACGAGAACGACAGACTCACACGAGAACGACTGACTCACACGAGAATGTTTATGAGGATCGTTTCCAGGAAAGACTGATATAAACAAACCTGGGACAGAGACGACGACCGACTCACACGAGAACGAACTGACTCACACGAGAACGACAGACTCACACAAGAACGACTGATTCGCACGAGAACGACTGACTCACACGAGAACGACAGACTCACACGAGAACGACTGACTCACACGAGAATGTTTATGAGGATCGTTTCCAGGAAAGACTGATATAAACAAACCTGGGACAGAGACGACGACCGACTCACACGAGAACGACTGACTCACACGAGAACGACAGACTCACACAAGAATGACTGATTCGCACGAGAACGACTGACTCACACGAGAACGACTGATTCACACGAGAACGACAGACTCACACGAGAACGACTGATTCACACGAGAACGACCAACTCACACGAGAATGTTTATGAGGATCGTTTCCAGGAAAGACTGATATAAACAAACCTGGGACAGAGACGATGACCGACTCACACGAGAACGACTGACTCACACGAGAACGACTGATTCACACGAGAACGACAGACTCACACGAGAACGACTGATTCACACGAGAACGACCAACTCACACGAGAATGTTTATGAGGATCGTTTCCAGGAAAGACTGATATAAACAAACCTGGGACAGAGACGACGACCGACTCACACGAGAACGACCGACTCACACGAGAACGACCGACTCACACGAGAACGACTGATTCACACGAGAACGACAGACTCACACGAGAACGACTGATTCACACGAGAACGACAGACTCACACGAGAACGACTGATTCACACGAGAACGACCAACTCACACGAGAATGTTTATGAGGATCGTTTCCAGGAAAGACTGATATAAACAAACCTGGGACAGAGACGACGACCGACTCACACGAGAACGACTGACTCACACGAGAACGACTGATTCACACGAGAACGACAGACTCACACGAGAACGACTGATTCACACGAGAACGACTGACTCACACGAGAACGACAGACTCACACGAGAACGACAGACTCACACGAGAACGACTGATTCACACGAGAACGACCAACTCACACGAGAACGACAGACTCACACGAGAACGACTGACTCACACGAGAACGACTGACTCACACGAGAACGACAGACTCACACGAGAACGACTGATTCACACGAGAACGACAGACTCACACGAGAACGACTGATTCACACGAGAACGACCAACTCACACGAGAATGTTTATGAGGATCGTTTCCAGGAAAGACTGATATAAACAAACCTGGGACAGAGACGACGACCGACTCACACGAGAACGACTGACTCACACGAGAACGACTGATTCACACGAGAACGACAGACTCACACGAGAACGACTGATTCACACGAGAACGACTGACTCACACGAGAATGTTTATGAGGATCGTTTCCAGGAAAGACTGATATAAACAAACCTGGGACAGAGACGACGACCGACTCACACTAGAACGACTGACTCACACGAGAACGACAGACTCACACAAGAACGACTGATTCGCACGAGAACGACTGACTCACACGAGAACGACTGATTCACACGAGAACGACCAACTCACACGAGAATGTTTATGAGGATCGTTTCCAGGAAAGACTGATATAAACAAACCTGGGACAGAGACGACGACCGACTCACACGAGAACGACTGACTCACACGAGAACGACAGACTCACACAAGAACGACTGATTCGCACGAGAACGACTGACTCACACGAGAACGACAGACTCACACAAGAACGACTGATTCGCACGAGAACGACTGACTCACACGAGAACGACAGACTCACACGAGAACGACAGACTCACACGAGAACGACAGACTCACACGAGAACGACAGACTCACACGAGAACGACTGACTCACACGAGAATGTTTATGAGGATCGTTTCCAGGAAAGACTGATATAAACAAACCTGGGACAGAGACGACGACCGACTCACACGAGAACGAACTGACTCACACGAGAACGACAGACTCACACAAGAACGACTGATTCGCACGAGAACGATTGACTCACACGAGAACGACAGACTCACACGAGAACGACAGACTCACACGAGAACGACAGACTCACACGAGAACGACAGACTCACACGAGAACGACTGACTCACACGAGAATGTTTATGAGGATCGTTTCCAGGAAAGACTGATATAAACAAACCTGGGACAGAGACGACGACCGACTCACACGAGAACGACTGACTCACACGAGAACGACAGACTCACACAAGAACGACTTATTCGCACGAGAACGACTGACTCATACGAGAACGACTGATTCACACGAGAACGACAGACTCACACGAGAACGACTGATTCACACGAGAACGACCAACTCACACGAGAATGTTTATGAGGATCGTTTCCAGGAAAGACTGATATAAACAAACCTGGGACAGAGACGACGACCGACTCACACGAGAACGACTGACTCACACGAGAACGACAGACTCACTCAAGAACGACTGATTCGCACGAGAACGACTGACTCACACGAGAACGACAGACTCACACGAGAACGACAGACTCACACGAGAACGACTGACTCACACAAGAACGACAGACTCACACGAGAACGACAGACTCACACGAGAACGACAGACTCACACGAGAACGACTGACTCACACGAGAACGACAGACTCACACGAGAACGACAGACTCACACGAGAACGACAGACTCACACGAGAACGACTGACTCACACGAGAACGTCAGACTCACACGAGAACGACAGACTCACACGAGAACGACAGACTCACACGAGAACGACTGACTCACACGAGAATGTTTATGAGGATCGTTTCCAGGAAAGACTGATATAAACAAACCTGGGACAGAGACGACGACCGACTCACACGAGAACGAACTGACTCACACGAGAACGACAGACTCACACAAGAACGACTGATTCGCACGAGAACGACTGACTCACACGAGAACGACAGACTCACACGAGAACGACTGACTCACACGAGAATGTTTATGAGGATCGTTTCCAGGAAAGACTGATATAAACAAACCTGGGACAGAGACGACGACCGACTCACACGAGAACGACTGACTCACACGAGAACGACAGACTCACACAAGAATGACTGATTCGCACGAGAACGACTGACTCACACGAGAACGACTGATTCACACGAGAACGACAGACTCACACGAGAACGACTGATTCACACGAGAACGACCAACTCACACGAGAATGTTTATGAGGATCGTTTCCAGGAAAGACTGATATAAACAAACCTGGGACAGAGACGACGACCGACTCACACGAGAACGACTGACTCACACGAGAACGACTGATTCACACGAGAACGACAGACTCACACGAGAACGACTGATTCACACGAGAACGACCAACTCACACGAGAATGTTTATGAGGATCGTTTCCAGGAAAGACTGATATAAACAAACCTGGGACAGAGACGACGACCGACTCACACGAGAACGACCGACTCACACGAGAACGACAGACTCACACGAGAACGACTGATTCACACGAGAATGACCGACTCACACGAGAACGACAGACTCACACGAGAACGACAGACTCACACGAGAACGACTGACTCACACGAGAACGACAGACTCACACGAGAACGACAGACTCACACGAGAACGACTGATTCACACGAGAATGTTTATGAGGATCGTTTCCAGGAAAGACTGATATAAACAAACCTGGGAAAGAGACGACGACCGACTCACACGAGAACGACCGACTCACACGAGAACGACAGACTCACAAAAGAACGACTGATTCACACGAGAACGACTGACTCACACGAGAACGACAGACTCACACGAGAACGACAGACTCACACGAGAACGACAGACTCACACGAGAACGACTGATTCACACGAGAACGACTGATTCACACGAGAACGACCGACTCACACGAGAACGACCGACTCACACGAGAACGACTGATTCACACGAGAACGACCGACTCACACGAGAACGACAGACTCACACGAGAACGACAGACTCACACGAGAACGACTGATTCACACGAGAATGTTTATGAGGATCGTTTCCAGGAAAGACTGATATAAACAAACCTGGGAAAGAGACGACGACCAACTCAAACGAGAACGACCGACTCACACGAGAACGACAGACTCACACGAGAACGACTGATTCACACGAGAACGACTGACTCACACGAGAATGACAGACTCACACGAGAACGACTGATTCACACGAGAACGACTGACTCACACGAGAATGACAGACTCACACGAGAACGACAGACTCACACGAGAACGACCGACTCACACGAGAACGACTGATTCACACGAGAACGACCGACTCACACGAGAACGACAGACTCACACGAGAACGACTGATTCACACGAGAACGACCGACTCACACGAGAACGACAGACTCACACGAGAACGACTGATTCACACGAGAACGACAGACTCACACGAGAACGACTGATTCACACGAGAACGACCGACTCACACGAGAACGACCGACTCACACGAGAACGACAGACTCACACGAGAACGACAGACTCACACGAGAACGACAGACTCACACGAGAACGACAGACTCACACGAGAACGACAGACTCACACGAGAACGACCGACTCACACGAGAACGACCGACTCACACGAGAACGACAGACTCACACGAGAACGACAGACTCACACGAGAACGACTGATTCACACGAGAACGACCGACTCACACGAGAACGACTGACTCACACGAGAACGACTGATTCACACGAGAACGACAGACTCACCCGAGAACGACAGACTCACACGAGAACGACTGATTCACACGAGAACGACTGATTCACACGAGAACGACAGACTCACACGAGAACGACCGACTCACACGAGAACGACCGACTCACACGAGAACGACAGACTCACACGAGAACGACAGACTCACACGAGAACGACAGACTCACACGAGAACGACTGATTCACACGAGAACGACCGACTCACACGAGAACGACCGACTCACACGAGAACGACCGACTCACACGAGAACGACAGACTCATACGAGAACGACAGACTCACACGAGAACGACTGATTCACACGAGAACGACTGACTCACACGAGAACGACTGATTCACACGAGAACGACCGACTCACACGAGAACGACCGACTCACACGAGAACGACAGACTCATACGAGAACGACAGACTCACACGAGAACGACTGATTCACACGAGAACGACAGACTCACACGAGAACGACTGATTCACACGAGAACGACCGACTCACCCAAGAACGACAGACTCACACGAGAACAACTGATTCACACGAGAACGACTGATTCACACGAGAACGACAGACTCACACGAGAACGACAGACTCACACGAGAACGAATGACTCACACGAGAACGACTGACTCACACGAGAACGACACACTCACACGAGAACGACCGACTCACACGAAAACGACTGATTCACACGAGAACGACTGATTCACACGAGAACGACTGACTCACACGAGAACGACCAACTCACACGAGAACGACTGATTCACACGAGAACGACTGACTCACACGAGAACGACTGATTCACACGAGAACGACTGACTCACACGAGAACGACTGATTCACATGAGAACGACTGATTCACACGAGAACGACTGATTCACACGAGAACGACTGATTCACACGAGAACGACTGACTCACACGAGAACGACTGATTCACACGAGAACGACCGACTCACACGAGAACGACTGACTCACACAAGAACGACTGACTCACACGAGAACGACAGACTCACACAAGAACGACGGACTAACACGAGAACGACTGATTCACACGAGAACGACTGATTCACACGAGAACGACCGACTCACACGAGAACGACTGACTCACACGAGAGCGACTGACTCACACGAGAACGACTGATTCACCAGAGAACGACTGACTCACACGAGAACGACAGACTCACACGAGAACGACAGACTCACACGAGAACGACTGATTCACATGAGAACGATTGATTCACACGAGAACGACCGACTCACACGAGAACGACTGATTCACATGAGAACGACTGATTCACATGAGAACGACCGACTCACACGAGAACGACAGACTGACACGAGAACGACAGACTCACACGAGAACGACAGACTCACACGAGAACGACTGATTCACACGAGAACGACCAACTCACACGAGAATGTTTATGAGGATCGTTTCCAGGAAAGACTGATATAAACAAACCTGGGACAGAGACGACGACCGACTCACACGAGAACGACTGACTCACACGAGAACGACAGACTCACTCAAGAACGACTGATTCGCACGAGAACGACTGACTCACACGAGAACGACAGACTCACACGAGAACGACAGACTCACACGAGAACGACTGACTCACACGAGAACGACAGACTCACACGAGAACGACAGACTCACACGAGAACGACAGACTCACACGAGAACGACTGACTCACACGAGAACGACAGACTCACACGAGAACGACAGACTCACACGAGAACGACTGACTCACACGAGAACGTCAGACTCACACGAGAACGACAGACTCACACGAGAACGACAGACTCACACGAGAACGACAGACTCACACGAGAACGACTGACTCACACGAGAATGTTTATGAGGATCGTTTCCAGGAAAGACTGATATAAACAAACCTGGGACAGAGACGACGACCGACTCACACGAGAACGAACTGACTCACACGAGAACGACAGACTCACACAAGAACGACTGATTCGCACGAGAACGACTGACTCACACGAGAACGACAGACTCACACGAGAATGTTTATGAGGATCGTTTCCAGGAAAGACTGATATAAACAAACCTGGGACAGAGACGACGACCGACTCACACGAGAACGACTGACTCACACGAGAACGACAGACTCACACAAGAATGACTGATTCGCACGAGAACGACTGATTCGCACGAGAACGACTGACTCACACGAGAATGTTTATGAGGATCGTTTCCAGGAAAGACTGATATAAACAAACCTGGGACAGAGACGACGACCGACTCACACGAGAACGACTGACTCACACGAGAACGACAGACTCACACAAGAATGACTGATTCGCACGAGAACGACTGACTCACACGAGAACGACTGATTCACACGAGAACGACAGACTCACACGAGAACGACTGATTCACACGAGAACGACCAACTCACACGAGAATGTTTATGAGGATCGTTTCCAGGAAAGACTGATATAAACAAACCTGGGACAGAGACGACGACCGACTCACACGAGAACGACTGACTCACACGAGAACGACTGATTCACACGAGAACGACAGACTCACACGAGAACGACTGATTCACACGAGAACGACCAACTCACACGAGAATGTTTATGAGGATCGTTTCCAGGAAAGACTGATATAAACAAACCTGGGACAGAGACGACGACCGACTCACACGAGAACGACCGACTCACACGAGAACGACCGACTCACACGAGAACGACTGATTCACACGAGAACGACCGACTCACACGAGAACGACAGACTCACACGAGAACGACTGATTCACACGAGAATGACCGACTCACACGAGAACGACAGACTCACACGAGAACGACAGACTCACACGAGAACGACTGACTCACACGAGAACGACAGACTCACACGAGAACGACAGACTCACACGAGAACGACTGATTCACACGAGAATGTTTATGAGGATCGTTTCCAGGAAAGACTGATATAAACAAACCTGGGAAAGAGACGACGACCGACTCACACGAGAACGACCGACTCACACGAGAACGACAGACTCACAAAAGAACGACTGATTCACACGAGAACGACTGACTCACACGAGAACGACAGACTCACACGAGAACGACAGACTCACACGAGAACGACAGACTCACACGAGAACGACAGACTCACACGAGAACGACTGATTCACACGAGAACGACTGATTCACACGAGAACGACCGACTCACACGAGAACGACCGACTCACACGAGAACGACTGATTCACACGAGAACGACCAACTCACACGAGAACGACAGACTCACACGAGAACGACAGACTCACACGAGAACGACTGATTCACACGAGAATGTTTATGAGGATCGTTTCCAGGAAAGACTGATATAAACAAACCTGGGAAAGAGACGACGACCAACTCACACGAGAACGACCGACTCACACGAGAACGACAGACTCACACGAGAACGACTGATTCACACGAGAACGACTGACTCACACGAGAACGACAGACTCACACGAGAACGACAGACTCACACGAGAACGACAGACTCACACGAGAACGACAGACTCACACGAGAACGACTGATTCACAAGAGAACGACTGATTCACACGAGAACGACCGACTCACACGAGAACGACTGATTCACACGAGAACGACCGACTCACACGAGAACGACAGACTCACACGAGAACGACTGATTCACACGAGAACGACAGACTCACACGAGAACGACCGATTCACACGAGAACGACCGACTCACACGAGAACGACCGACTCACACGAGAACGACAGACTCACACGAGAACGACAGACTCACACGAGAACGACAGACTCACACGAGAACGACAGACTCACACGAGAACGACTGACTCACACGAGAACGACAGACTCACACGAGAACGACCGACTCACACGAGAACGACAGACTCACACGAGAACGACAGACTCACACGAGAACGACTGATTCACACGAGAACGACCGACTCACACGAGAACGACCGACTCACACGAGAACGACTGACTCACACGAGAACGACTGATTCACACGAGAACGACAGACTCACCCGAGAACGACAGACTCACACGAGAACGACTGATTCACATGAGAACGACTGATTCACACGAGAACGACAGACTCACACGAGAACGACCGATTCACACGAGAACGACCGACTCACACGAGAACGACAGACTCACACGAGAACGACAGACTCACACGAGAACGACAGACTCACACGAGAACGACTGATTCACACGAGAACGACCGACTCACACGAGAACGACCGACTCACACGAGAGCGACTGACTCACACGAGAACGACTGATTCACCAGAGAACGACTGACTCACACGAGAACGACAGACTCACACGAGAACGACAGACTCACACGAGAACGACTGATTCACATGAGAACGATTGATTCACACGAGAACGACCGACTCACACGAGAACGACTGATTCACATGAGAACGACTGATTCACATGAGAACGACCGACTCACACGAGAACGACAGACTCACACGAGAACGACAGACTCACACGAGAACGACTGATTCACACGAGAACGACCGACTCACACGAGAACGACTGATTCACACGAGAACGACTGATTCACACGAGAACGACAGACTCACATGAGAACGACTGATTCACACGAGAACGACTGACTCACACGAGAACGACCGACTCACACGAGAACGACCGACTCACACGAGAACGACTGACTCACACGAGAACGACTGATTCACACGAGAACGACCGACTCGCACGAGAACGACTGATTCACACGAGAACGACTGATTCACACGAGAACGACGGACTCGCACGAGAACGACTGATTCACACGAGAACGACTGACTCACACGAGAACGACTGATTCACACGAGAACGACGGACTCGCACGAGAACGACTGATTCACACATTAATGTGATCTTATGCACTACTTAATCTCTGTGTCTGATTTAAAGTGGATGCCAGATCTAACGAAAATAACAGTATTTTTTACCCTTCTGGTGAAATATTGCACTGCAAACATCAATAACAGCTTTAGGTTGTGAATGCTGGCAGGTGAGCGTGTATAAGCGGGATAATCCACGGCTAGTGCTTTGCTTCGGAGAGTTCTTTGCCTCCACATTGTGCATTAAAATGGTTTAACGCAGAGCTAGCCGTGGATTACATGACCCACAGAACGAACAAGCGACGTCGAGTTCAGCTCTGCTAATAATGATCAGACTGAGAATCATGAGTTGAGAAACACATCAAAGGTCACCAGTGTCTGAAATCCAGTTTCATCACAGAAACTCTTACTCTTCATTTCCTCACAGATTTCACAATCAAACGCCGTCCAGACATGTGGAAATACTACTTGAGAAAGCCTTCGCATTCATTGACTTTTACAGCAACGTTACATAAAGAAATCATGAATGTCATTGAAATTCAGCACTGAAAGAGTCCGCTGATGATTTATTAACGAGTGAAAGACATGAAGTGGAGCTCCTCTGACCTGTGGACGCATGAAGCAGCGGCTGACCCTATAAACCCTCATTAATACTATATCTCTCTGAGCCAGACCTCATTTACCCCATGAGGAACGTGCGATTCAACCGACACACTAAACACTGCAAACGTCTGAGCCTTTAACTCAGTTTGACTGTGTGAGACATGGCCAGACGACAGCAGACGCATCACTTCCTGCCACACCGACACAATAGAGACTAATATTAGCAGAACACAGGGTTATTCTAGAACCTTCATGAAGAGAACCGACATCCAGATGCTTCAGGAGTGTGTGCGTGTATGAGAGTGTGTGTGTGTGAGAGAGTGTGTGTCTGTGAGAGAGTGTGTGTGTGTGAGAGAGTGTTTGTGTGAGAGAGAGTCTGTTAGTGTGTGTGTGTCTGTGAGAGAGTGTGTTTGAGTGTGAGTGTGTATGAGAGAGTGTGTGTGTGTGAGTGTGTGTCTGTGAGAGAGTGTGTGTCTGTGAGAGTGTGTGTGTGTGTGAGAGAGAGAGTGTGTGTGTGTGTGTGAGTGTGTGTCTGTGAGAGAGTGTGTGTGTGTGTCTGTGAGAGAGTGTGTGTGTGTGAGAGTGTGTGCGTGTGAGAGAGAGAGTGTGTTTGAGTGTGAGTGTGTGTGTGTGTGTGTGTGAGAGTGTGTGTCTGTGAGAGAGTGTGTGTGTGTGTGTGTGTGTGTGTGTGAGAGAGAGTGTGTTTGAGTGTGAGTGTGTATGAGTGTGTGTGTGTGTGTGTGTGAGAGAGTGTGTGTCTGTGAGAGAGTGTGTGTGTGTGTGTGTGTGTGTGAGAGAGAGTGTGTTTGAGTGTGAGTGTGTATGAGTGTGTGTGTGTGTGTGTGTGTGTGTGAGAGTGTGTCTGTGAGAGTGTGTGTGTGTGTGTGTGTGTGTGTGAGAGTGTGTGTGTGTAAGTGTGTGTGTGTGAGGGAGAGTGTCTGTTAGTGTGTGTGTGTGTGTGTGTGTGTGAAAGTGTGTTTGAGTGTGAGTGTTTGAGTATGTTTGTGTGTGTGTGTGTGTGTGAGACAGAGTGTGTTTGAGTGTGTGTGTGTGTGTGTGTGTGTGTGTGTGTGTGTGTGTGTGTGAGTGTGTGAGTGTGTCTGTGTTTGAGTGTGACTGTGTGTGATTGAGTATGTGTGCGTGTGTGTGATAGAGAGTGTGTTTGTGTGTGTCTGTGTGATAGAGAGTGTGTGTTTGTGTTTGTTTGTGTGTGTGTGTGTGAGAGAGAGAGTGTCTGTTAGTGTGTGTGTGAGACAGAGTGTGATTGAGTATGTGTGTGTGTGTGATAGAGAGAGTGTGTTTGTGTGCGTGTGTTTTTCTGAACATCAGTGGCTTCTCTGGACCTGTAGTTGTGGCACATCTGCAGTGTCAGGATGGAAATGTACTGTATTTATCATGAACATTATTTACAGATGAATCACTTCTGTTCGGGATCATTGAGCAAACAAATTATATGATCCAAATGTGCTTCATAAATCTTAAAGAAAAAAAGAAAATATAATTAGATATTGACCCAAAGGTCCTATTAAAGACACGCCTAGTTTCCGCTGATGAACTGTTTAGTTCTCTATAAACACCAGCCATCAAAATAAACACTGAAACGTGAATTATGAATCAACTGAATCTGCTCAGAATCACATCGACAGTTCAGAATAAATAAAGCATAAACAGAATAAATCAGATCATTTATTATCTAATGTGAGAGCAGGAACTCATGGAAGAAACGCTCGTCCGACGGAAACTGTTATAATTAGCTGGGTTGTGCCTCTGTGAACTTGCACTCAGTGGTGTGGGACTCGAGAGTAAACAGGAAGAGCTGGAGGCGTTCGGCTGCACAAACACTCCGAGTCGACTCTATCACACACTCCACACTGAGACCACCGCAACACATGGATACACACCAGGCCTCGTCACACAATATTCAGACATTTAAGATTTATGCATTTGGATTAAATGGTTTAAACATAAGCTAATAAACTTAAAGGGTTGGTTCATCCAAAAATGATCATTCTTTCATTGTTTTTTCTCCTCGTCGTTTCAAACCTGAATGACTTTCTTTCTTTCTGAGAGAAGTCTCAGTGTTTTCAGCTTTATTTCTGCAGAGATAGAGACTGTTTTAAAGCAGCTTTCGAGAGATAAACAGGAGAATAATGAGCTCTAAACACACAGTAATAAACAGTTAATGGTCACCAACATTCTTCAAAATATCTCCTTCTCTGTTTCTGTGGGAAATGAAGTTATATGTACAAGAGTCTCATGTTTGGGTGAACTGTCCCTTTAATGTGAAGCATATTCGCCAGTCATTCATAAATGAAACAGGTCAGATTTCTGTAACGTGTTTAACCAGCTTTATACATTT
Organism: Scardinius erythrophthalmus; assembly: GCF_964197995.2. Taxonomy (NCBI): domain Eukaryota; kingdom Metazoa; phylum Chordata; class Actinopteri; order Cypriniformes; family Leuciscidae; genus Scardinius; species Scardinius erythrophthalmus. The sequence goes on along the minus strand of NC_138242.1, from coordinate 34,437,237 downwards.
ATCATGTACTTTAACAAACTGAATAATGCTTGTTCCACACTGTCATATTTTTTCAAAGTTTTGAACTGAATACATTTTCTTAATAAACATTTATGTTGATCCTACTCAATTGGAATAAATGCATTTTGAAAATATGATTTTTTAAATATAGTTAATAATATGCTATGCCATGATTTTCTGCTTGCAGAAATCTGTTTCATTTTTGCATGAACATTGAGTTTAATACTAGTTTGTAACTGTGTAATGCAAATGGATTTTAAATGCATAAATCTGACATTCAGTGTGATGATGATGATGATGATGATGATGAAGCCCGTCGAAACACTGGTTTATGATCCTGCAGCTCTTTTGGTGAAATCATAACCAGCCCGTTTCCTCTCATTCATCGGCGCGATGGGAAAGACGTTCACATCCTTCCTGCGGCTCTGACTCCACTCGCTCGCTCTGCCGAGGACGAGGCCAGACGCTCAAGAGCAACTATTGTCTTTTGTTTGTATCCTTAAGTCGCACACAATACACGGCTTTTCCTCCTCGTATAAATAATCCCGTCCTCCTGAAAGAGCCGTGATTGGCTGAGCTCTCGCTGGATTCAAACATGTCCTGCTTTACTGTTTTCATCGGATCACAGCAGTCGTTGTGTTTCACAGGAATACGTTCATCATTTCAATGATCAGAGAAGAAAGCAAGCTCACAATCACTGGATAAATTAACCAGCGCAATGATAATGAACGCTCAAACTGACTCGACAAACGGTCTAATTCTACCTGATTTAATTAAAACATTAAATAATAGCTGTACAGCAGACGATCCACAGATCCTGACGGATGTTCACAATGGAACTGATTCAGCATCAGTGATTCAGGAATAAAGCGTCTGTCTGAAAAGGAGAGTCTGCCGGACTGACAGTCATGTGACCTCTGACCCCTGACCCCCTGACCCTAGGCCAGGACGTCGCTGCGCTTGCTGCTCCACACCACCAGCGCCACCATGGCCAGCGTGAGGACGACGGGGACGAGGATGAGGAGGGTGAGTGTGTGTTCGGGCGGGTCCAGGAACACCAGCTGGTCCAGGCTGCAGTTGGAGAAGAAGCGCTGGTGGACTCCGATGATGAAGTGCTCGACCAGCGGGTTCGGCCAGAAGCAGCCGATGCGTATGGCGTTCGCCTCCGTGCAGGAGGAGAACATGTGATACTCCCTGAGGAGAGACAGAAGACACACGTTAGGCTGATATCACGGAGGAAACCAGAATATCAAGCTCGCATCAGTGGCTCTCAGCTGATCCTCGACCTGTAGGAACACGACTCTATCACTGTACTCATATATAAGCTCCTTCAGGATTATCAGCAACTGTCGTGTTTCTCCGTCAGGATTGCCCTCCCCCCTCCCCAGCTCCGCCTGTCTCCGTCAGGATTGCCCTCCTCCCTCCCCAGCTCCGCCTGTCTCCGTCAGGATTGCCCTCCCCCCTCCCCAGCTCCGCCTGTCTCCGTCAGGATTGCCCTCCCCCCTCCCCAGCTCCGCCTGTCTCCGTCAGGATTGCCCTCCCCCCTCCCCAGCTCCGCCTGTCTCCGTCAGGATTGCCCTCCCCCCTCCCCAGCTCCACCTGTCTCCGTCAGGATTGCCCTCCCCCCTCCCCAGCTCCGCCTGTCTCCGTCAGGATTACCCTCCTCCCTCCCCAGCTCCGCCTGTCTCCGTCAGGATTGCCCTCCTCCCTCCCCAGCTCCGCCTGTCTCCGTCAGGATTGCTCTCCTCCCTCCCCAGCTCCGCCTGTCTCCGTCAGGATTGCCCTCCTCCCTCCCCAGCTCCACCTGTCTCCGTCAGGATTGCCCTCCCCCCTCCCCAGCTCCACCTGTCTCCGTCAGGATTGCCCTCCCCCCTCCCCAGCTCCGCCTGTCTCCGTCAGGATTGCCCTCCCCCCTCCCCAGCTCCACCTGTCTCCGTCAGGATTGCCCTCCCCCCTCCCCAGCTCCGCCTGTCTCCGTCAGGATTACCCTCCTCCCTCCCCAGCTCCACCTGTCTCCGTCAGGATTGCCCTCCTCCCTCCCCAGCTCCTCCCCCCTCCCCAGCTCCGCCTGTCTCCGTCAGGATTGCCCTCCCCCCTCCCCAGCTCCACCTGTCTCCGTCAGGATTGCCCTCCCCCCTCCCCAGCTCCGCCTGTCTCCGTCAGGATTACCCTCCTCCCTCCCCAGCTCCGCCTGTCTCCGTCAGGATTGCCCTCCTCCCTCCCCAGCTTCGCCTGTCTCCGTCAGGATTGCTCTCCTCCCTCCCCAGCTCCGCCTGTCTCCGTCAGGATTGCCCTCCTCCCTCCCCAGCTCCACCTGTCTCCGTCAGGATTGCCCTCCCCCCTCCCCAGCTCCACCTGTCTCCGTCAGGATTGCCCTCCCCCCTCCCCAGCTCCGCCTGTCTCCGTCAGGATTGCCCTCCCCCCTCCCCAGCTCCACCTGTCTCCGTCAGGATTGCCCTCCCCCCTCCCCAGCTCCGCCTGTCTCCGTCAGGATTACCCTCCTCCCTCCCCAGCTCCACCTGTCTCCGTCAGGATTGCCCTCCTCCCTCCCCAGCTCCTCCCCCCTCCCCAGCTCCGCCTGTCTCCGTCAGGATTGCCCTTCCCCCTCCCCAGCTCCACCTGTCTCCGTCAGGATTACCCTCCCCCCTCCCCAGCTCCACCTGTCTCCGTCAGGATTGCCCTCCCCCCTCCCCAGCTCCGCCTGTCTCCGTCAGGATTGCCCTCCCCCCTCCCCAGCTCCGCCTGTCTCCGTCAGGATTACCCTCCCCCCTCCCCAGCTCCACCTGTCTCCGTCAGGATTGCCCTCCCCCCTCCCCAGCTCCGCCTGTCTCCGTCAGGATTGCCCTCCCCCCTCCCCAGCTCCGCCTGTCTCCGTCAGGATTGCCCTCCCCCCTCCCCAGCTCCGCCTGTCTCCGTCAGGATTACCCTCCCCCCTCCCCAGCTCCGCCTGTCTCCATCAGGATTGCCCTCCTCCCTCCCCAGCTCCGCCTGTCTCCGTCAGGATTACCCTCCCCCCTCCCCAGCTCCGCCTGTCTCCGTCAGGATTGCCCTCCACCCTCCCCCCTCCCCAGCTCCGCCTGTCTCCGTCAGGATTGCCCTCCACCCTCCCCAGCTCCGCCTGTCTCCGTCAGGATTGCCCTCCCTCCTCCCCAGCTCCGCCTGTCTCCGTCAGGATTGCCCTCCACCCTCCCCAGCTCCGCCTGTCTCCGTCAGGATTGCCCTCCTCCCTCCCCAGCTCCGCCTGTCTCCGTCAGGATTGCCCTCCACCCTCCCCAGCTCCGCCTGTCTCCGTCAGGATTGCCCTCCACCCTCCCCAGCTCCGCCTGTCTCCGTCAGGATTGCCCTCCTCCCTCCCCAGCTCCGCCTGTCTCCGTCAGGATTGCCCTCCACCCTCCCCAGCTCCGCCTGCCTCCGTCAGGATTGCCCTCCCCAGCTCCGCCTGTCTACGTCAGGATTGCCCTCCACCCTCCCCCCTCCCCAGCTCCGCCTGTCTCCGTCAGGATTGCCCTCCACCCTCCCCAGCTCCGCCTGTCTCCGTCAGGATTGCCCTCCCTCCTCCCCAGCTCCGCCTGTCTCCGTCAGGATTGCCCTCCACCCTCCCCAGCTCCGCCTGTCTCCGTCAGGATTGCCCTCCTCCCTCCCCAGCTCCGCCTGTCTCCGTCAGGATTGCCCTCCACCCTCCCCAGCTCCGCCTGTCTCCGTCAGGATTGCCCTCCACCCTCCCCAGCTCCGCCTGTCTCCGTCAGGATTGCCCTCCTCCCTCCCCAGCTCCGCCTGTCTCCGTCAGGATTGCCCTCCCCAGCTCCGCCTGTCTCCGTCAGGATTGCCCTCCCCAGCTCCGCCTGTCTCCGTCAGGATTGCCCTCCCCCCTCCCCAGCTCCGCCTGTCTCTGTCAGGATTGCCCTCCACCCTCCCCAGCTCCGCCTGTCTCCGTCAGGATTGCCCTCCTCCCTCCCCAGCTCCGCCTGTCTCCGTCAGGATTGCCCTCCACCCTCCCCAGCTCCGCCTGTCTCCGTCAGGATTGCCCTCCCCCCTCCCCAGCTCCGCCTGTCTCCGTCAGGATTGCCCTCCACCCTCCCCAGCTCCGCCTGTCTCCGTCAGGATTGCCCTCCCTCCTCCCCAGCTCCGCCTGTCTCCGTCAGGATTGCCCTCCACCCTCCCCAGCTCCGCCTGTCTCCGTCAGGATTGCCCTCCTCCCTCCCCAGCTCCGCCTGTCTCCGTCAGGATTGCCCTCCACCCTCCCCAGCTCCGCCTGTCTCCGTCAGGATTGCCCTCCACCCTCCCCAGCTCCGCCTGTCTCCGTCAGGATTGCCCTCCTCCCTCCCCAGCTCCGCCTGTCTCCGTCAGGATTGCCCTCCCCAGCTCCGCCTGTCTCCGTCAGGATTGCCCTCCCCAGCTCCGCCTGTCTCCGTCAGGATTGCCCTCCCCCCTCCCCAGCTCCGCCTGTCTCTGTCAGGATTGCCCTCCACCCTTCCCAGCTCCGCCTGTCTCCGTCAGGATTGCCCTCCTCCCTCCCCAGCTCCGCCTGTCTCCGTCAGGATTGCCCTCCACCCTCCCCAGCTCCGCCTGTCTCCGTCAGGATTGCCCTACCCCCTCCCCAGCTCCGCCTGTCTCCGTCAGGATTGCCCTCCCCCCTCCCCAGCTCCGCCTGTCTCCGTCAGGATTGCCCTCCACCCTCCCCAGCTCCGCCTGTCTCCGTCAGGATTGCCCTCCCTCCTCCCCAGCTCCGCCTGTCTCCGTCAGGATTGCCCTCCATCCTCCCCAGCTCCGCCTGTCTCCGTCAGGATTGCCCTCCTCCCTCCCCAGCTCCGCCTGTCTCCGTCAGGATTGCCCTCCCCAGCTCCGCCTGTCTCCGTCAGGATTGCCCTCCCCCCTCCCCAGCTCCGCCTGTCTCTGTCAGGATTGCCCTCCACCCTCCCCAGCTCCGCCTGTCTCCGTCAGGATTGCCCTCCCCCCTCCCCAGCTCCGCCTGTCTCTGTCAGGATTGCCCTCCACCCTCCCCAGCTCCGCCTGTCTCCGTCAGGATTGCCCTCCTCCCTCCCCCCTCCCCAGCTCCGCCTGTCTCCGTCAGGATTGCCCTCCACCCTCCCCAGCTCCGCCTGTCTCCGTCAGGATTGCCCTCCCCCCTCCCCAGCTCCGCCTGTCTCCGTCAGGATTGCCCTCCCCCCTCCCCAGCTCCGCCTGTCTCCGTCAGGATTGCCCTCCACCCTCCCCAGCTCCGCCTGTCTCCGTCAGGATTGCCCTCCACCCTCCCCAGCTCCGCCTGTCTCCGTCAGGATTGCCCTCCTCCCTCCCCAGCTCCGCCTGTCTCCGTCAGGATTACCCTCCCCAGCTCCGCCTGTCTCCGTCAGGATTACCCTCCCCCCTCCCCAGCTCCGCCTGTCTCCGTCAGGATTACCCTCCCCCCTCCCCAGCTCCGCCTGTCTCCGTCAGGATTGCCCTCCCTCCTCCCCAGCTCCGCCTGTCTCCGTCAGGATTGCCCTCCTCCCTCCCCAGCTCCGCCTGTCTCCGTCAGGATTACCCTCCCCCCTCCCCAGCTCCGCCTGTCTCCGTTAGGATTGCCCTCCCCCCTCCCCAGCTCCGCCTGTCTCTGTCAGGATTTGGCGTTCCCTCTGAATCAGACTAAAATTCTCTAATTATGTTGTACATTAAAATGAATTGATATCTGCAATACATTGATGTTGGTTGTGTTCTGTTTACCCTGAGGGGGTTATTGCTGATCCATGCTAGGCTAACCTGAACAGAACCAGACGCCAATCCTAACTGTATGCTAACTGTCAATCATATCTGACCATAGCGGTCCTGACAGAACACACGTTATTACTGATATCATGGAGAAAAGCAGCTCTTTCCTTTTAATGTTAATCAGTGGATCAGTAATTTCCTTCAGGAAGGCAGTCAGAGACGCAGAGCTTTTTAAACGAATCTGTCGATCACATACACACACACACACACACACACACACACGAGCTCAGCGCTTTATTACACTAATAAAAGCGCAGCGCTCGTTCCCTTTTCAACTACATAATTTATATCATAATACGCAGACGCTCTTCCTCACACTAACTCCTGATCGACCAATGAAAACACAAAACTAATACTGGCATAAAGAACATGAAAAATGAATGTGTGTGTGCAGAGACAAACAGAACTTAATTGTTTAAAAGACACTGTTCAGTAATATTAAACGAATAATCACTCTCTTGTCTTCTGTAGAGATGCTTTACAGCTAAACTAACATTTGTTTCACATTTGATGATGTTTGCATCATTGATTCTGTTATGTGTTATTAGCAGTGAAGTGGCTGTGAACATCAGAACTGTATAAAGCGCTGGAGAAATAACGCTGATCAACTGATCGAGTGATTCATTAAACACCAGAAACACAACGTTTATGCACATCAAGAGCTTAAGATTTATTATAAATGAATATTCTTCACTCATCCTGAAACATGAGATCCATCTGGTCATGAGCAGCTGTGCTGAGGGTTATGATGAACGAGGTCATCGTCTCCTGATCCACTGACGTGAGCGAGAACTCTCTCTCTCACACACACACACACACACAGGTCATCATCTCCTGATCCACTGACATGAGCGAGAGCTCTCTCTCTCACACACACACACACACACACACACACACACACACACACACACACACACACACACACACACACACACACACACACACACACACACACACACACACACACGCAGGTCATCGTCTCCTGATCAACTGACATGAGCGAGAGCTCTCTCACACACACACACACACACACACACACACACACACACACACACACACACACACACACACTCAGATGTTCACCTGATGAAGTGTGTGAGGTTGCATCTGTCGCCTGGATGGATCTGCTTCATGTCTGCAGTGAATCTCTCTCCACATCTCTCCATCTCCAGCAGAAGACGACTCTGGTTACAGTGAGTCTGCAGCGTGTGTGTGACGGGCGGGTCAGCACCGTCTGTGTGTGAAGAGACACGCGTCAGTCCAACACACATACATACATACACACACACACACACACACACCTGAGACACCAGACTCACCTGATAAGCCTCTCGCCACCAGCGCCTTCACTGCTGACAGAACAAAAACAAAAACTCAGCAAATCCCTGTTTACACACATCAAATATATGAAATAAACCTGTAAGAAAACACTATTATGAACTGCATTTCTGAATGAATCTGAATAATTTTCTCTAGAGA
>NC_138242.1:34422513-34425013 GCF_964197995.2 Scardinius erythrophthalmus | reverse complement strand
TAGAGGTCTGCATTCCCGCGGCTGTCCCGCGGGATCCGCGGGACCCGACCAGATATTTTGCGCCGCGGGATTAAATTTCCGACTAAAAAACGGTAGCGGTCGGTAACTCTGGTGTAATTTGAACGGGAGCGGTCGGTCATTCAATATCACGTTCCCGACGCCGACGTTCTTTCAGAACAGCATATCTTCGCTTTACCTAATCTTAATCTTATCGACCAACAGGGTCTGCCATGTAGGCTAATCAGGACCGTTATGCACGCGCTGCACGCACGGACCAGTAACGGTTCTTTCTGTCATGCATTGATTGTTTTTGCCTAACAGCAAAATGTTACGAATTTTGATAATACGAATAAAAATAATAGCCTACACTTCTTCTTTTTTTTCGCTGCGATATTTTTTCCCCTACTACTGTCTGCAGCAAAATGTTAAATTTTGTATATTGACAAGGCGAATAAAATAATAATAAAAAAATGTTTGTGCAGACTACATTTTTATTTTCTCTGTGAAAATGTAGGCTACATGTGAAATTCTGGGAGATCTATATTAAAGCGGGATGGTCGGGTCGGGAAGAAAATTATTCTAAGCAGACAGCGGGTGAACAAATAGTGTATATATAGCGGGAACGGGTGGGTGCGGGATATAACCCCAGCGGGAGCGGGCGGGAGCGGGACCTAAAAAACAGTCCCGCGCAGACCTCTACCCTGCGGCACTCCATAGTTTACTGGAGTTATGATCGATTTTTCTCCATTTAAATAGACAAAATGGTAGCGGTCAGATAGGTATGATCTGAACCAGCTTAATGCTTGTCCTTGAACACCAGTATAATTTTGTAGTCGATCTAAGAGTATTATGTGATCTATAGTATCGAACGCAGCACTAAGATCAAGTAAAACTAGTATTGAGATACAGCCTTGGTCAGAAGCTAAGAGTAAATCATTTGTGATTTTAACAGAAAAAAAAATGTGTGTGTGTGAGTGTGAGTGTGTATCTGTGCAAGTGAGTGTCTGTTTGAGTGTGTGTGTGAGAAAGAAAGAGTGTGTGTGTGTGTTGTGGGCATATTCACAACAGTGTAATGGTCATTTTGAATGACTGTCACACACTGACGAGACACACACACTAGGGTTGGGCGATGTCCCCTAAATTGGCAGTTGACGATGTTAACAGTAAAACATCGCGATGGACGATGATATCGTCGGGGGGGGGGGGGTCCTCTTAATGCTACGGAATAGTGCTGACCATCACGAAGAGAGAGAGAGAGAGGGAGAGAGAGAGAGAGAGAATGCACATAGTAGCTACTTACATCTACTATGTTTACGGGAATACTCGACTTGGCATTTTGAAAATTTTCTGTGTTTATTTGGCAGTTTAGGCGCGCAACCGAAGACAAAGCGTTTGTCCGTGTTGTGCTCGGAGCGCGCACACAGCATCCGACTTATCGCACTTTTAATATTTCTTTTCAATATAAAGCACATCCTGCTCTTTTCTTTCTCATTCATTCATGTTTTGTTATTAATAACTTTAAACAGAATCGTCAACTGAAATCTGCACGGATTATCAACAATACGACACATTTATAATATATAAAGTGTCTGCGGCAAAAGTGAAAGTACCAGCGGTCAGCGGGTGAAATGTTTCGAAATGTCTCTTTGCACAGCAAAGCACCCGTTTCAATAAAAGGATTTATTAAAGTTTATATAGCCTACTTTTACATTTTCGCTGCTGTTCTAAAATGATTTTCGCCATTACCTTAAAAAAGCTGCAGCTGCTTGAATCCCAGTGCTGGAGCTGTAGGTTACCACAGAAACGTAAGCGGTTAGTTGATTGCTGTGGTGACTCGTGACACACGCGAACAGCACTGAACACGCACTTTTGCCGGTACAAATTTGGGGGGGGCGTGGCATCACGATGGTGGCTCTCCATCGTGATGTCGGTCAGCCATCACGATGGACGATGATATCGTCCATCGGCACAACCCTAACACACACACACACACACACACACACACACACACACACACACACACACTAATGACAGCTGCTGATGGCGCTGCAGGATCACAGCCTCAATTACATTCTGAAATGAAAGGTGTTTCTGCGCTTCCTAATGGAATTCATCCAATTCGCCTTCGCAATCTCCTTGCAGTCACTTCAGTTTAGTGTTTCAGGGTTGAGTGTGTGTGTGTGTGTGTGTGTGTGTGTGTGTGTGTGTGTGTGTGTGTGTGTGTGTGTGTGTGTGTGTCGCTGCTTGTTCACACAAACACACTCACTCTTAATCACTGATGGATCTTAATTAAACACGCTTGTGCTTCTCATTTACATCTCGCAGGTGCTTTTATTCAGAGTGCATCAGTGTGTGTGTGTGTGTGTGTGTGTATGTGTGTGAATCTAACCCATGATGTTCTTAATCATCTGAACTACAAACACTGTGTTTCACATCAGTCTCTTTCCCTGAGTAAACACATATATGATCCTCACGCTAAACTCTGAGCGGATGCAGAAGT